>NC_088702.1:20038386-20130886 GCF_028017835.1 Emys orbicularis
GGGCGAGGGATCCCTGTATAACCAGCCCCCACACCCCACCCCAGAGGTGGCTGCGTCCAGCGCCGGGCGAGCGGTACCTGTCAAGAGGCTGGTGGCAGCGGCCAGCCTGTATTTGCGGAAGGTGTGGAAGGAGGTGAGGACGGAGCAGACGGCGATGAACCCGAGCAGAGTGGACAGCGTCATCAGCGCTTTGGTCACCTCGAATGCCACTGAGGGATCAAGGGCCAGGCTGGTTAATGACGGGAATCTCCCTGCACCCCCCTGCACCCCAACCCCACTAGCCTGAGATTCAATGGCACCCAGCAGAGCTGGGGGGGGCAGGGCTGGGCTAGCAGGGGTCTGTGGGTCGGGAGTGAGGGGCACCAGCAGGGGGGGGGCAGGGCTGGGCTAGCAGGGGGCTGCGGGTTGGGAGTGAGGGGCACCGGCAGAGCTGGTGGGGGCAGGGCTGGGCTAGCAGGGGGCTGAGTGTCGGGATTGGGGGGACACTGGTTGCGCTGCGAGGCGGGTGGGTTGAGGGGCTGCGCGGCGGGAGTGAGGGGCACCGGCAGAGCTCAGGGGGCGGGGCAGGGCTGGGCTAGCAGGGGGCTGCGGGTCGGGAGTGAGGGACACCGTCGCGCTGTCTGATACCAGGGGCCGAGGCGGGTCCAGCACTTGCCCCCACAGGGATGGTTTTGCAGAACCAGTTGAGGCAAATGTTCCACAGCCCCAGGTTGGTCTTGTACTCGGAGCTGTCGATTTCCACCCAGTACGGGGAGACCAGCGCCAGCAGGTCGGTCAGCAGGCTCAGGCAGGACAGAACCTTGGTTGAAATTCAGCTTCTCAGCCAGCCCAGGAGACACTGGGGGAAGGGGCGGATATACATTAATGGGGGGCAGGGATCCCCCATAACAGCCCCCGTCCCCGTTAGCTGGATCCCCACAATGACCCCTCTGCTCCCCTCAGTTATCCAGATCTCCCCATAATGACCCCCTTCCCCATTATGCCCTCCCATAACCTAGGGTTACCATACGTCTGGATTTTCCCGGACATGTCCGGCTTTTTGGGCCTCAAATCCCCGTCCGGGGGAAAATCCCCAAAAGCCGAACATGTCCGGGAAAATAGGGAGGGGCCGGCGCCGCTGGGTGCTGGGCCGGGGCCGGCGGTGCTGGGCCAGGGGTGCTCGGCCGGGGGCTGGCCCGGGGCCCGGGGGTGCGGGGCCGGGGGTGCTGGGCCGGGGGCCGGGGGTGCTGGGCCGGGGGCCGGGGCCGGGGATGCTGGGCCGGGGCCGGGGGTGCTGGGCCGGGGCCGGGGGTGCTGGGCCGGGGGCCGGGGCCGGGGGTGCTCAGCCGGGGGCTGGCCCGGGGCCGGCACCCCAGGGCCCGAGCCGAGCCAGGCTGGAGACGCTGGGGCCGGGGCCGGCCGCCGGAGGGAGCCGCTCGGTTGTGGGGGGCCAGACTGGGCCGCGCCTCCTCCCCCCACTCCCCCCAGCTTACCTGCTGCCTGCTTCAGGCTTCCCGCGAATCAAATGTTCGCGGGAAGCAGGGGAGGGGGCGGAGTTGGGTCGGGGGCGTGGGCGGGGCTGGGGGCGGGGCTGGGGCCCCGTGGAGTGTCCTCTTTTTGGACACTCAAAATATGGTAACCCTACATAACCACCCCCTTGGCCCTCAACTATCCAGACCCCCCCATAACCACCCCCTGACCCCCCACTATCCAGACCCCCCCATAACCACCCCCTGACCCCCCACTATCCAGATCCCCCCATAACCACCCTTTGGCCCCCCACTATCCAGATCTTCCCATAACCACTCCCTGGCCCCTCACTATCCAGATCCCCCCATAACCACCCCTTGGCCCCCCACTATTCAGATCTTTCCATAACCACCCCCTGACCCCCCACTATCCAGATCCCCCCATACCCAAGGTGCCCCCATCCCTGTGCCATATACTTGCTGCAGGGGGTGACCCCGATGCTCTGTGGGGTGGAGGGGGGCTGGGGTTACACCCCGATCAGCCCCAAACCCAGATCCCCGCGGCCTCCCCGCGACCCGGCAGCCCTAGCTGCCATCGCTGGGCCCCGGCTGCCTCCAACTGCCGTAGAACCTCCCCCCCCCCCCCGCCCGCTGCCCCTCGCCCCCCGGCCCAGGGCGCCCGGCACCCACCCAGCGACTATGCAGCACAAGGGACCTGGCGTTGGTCGGCCCCCTCCTGCTGCACGGCCTGAGGCCCCGGCACCCCTGTTCGAACCAGATCCTGAGAAACGGCCCAGGGGGGCTGGAGACCCAGCGGCCAGCTCCCCTCCCTGCTCACACCGGGCACCTGCTTCCCGTCCGAACTGGCCTGACTCCGCATCCCGCCGTCCGAGCTTCGCCCCGCTCAGAGCTGGCGGTTCCCGTGGCGGTTCGTACCGACCGGGCTCCCCCTCTGTGAGGCCAAATCATGCTGGGAGCCGCTCGCTAGGCCTGCGTCCACACCCCCAGCCTGCAGCAGCAACTGTCCCAGCCCAGACGCCGGAGCGAGGGGCTCGCACGACCTTGCTAACACCAGCCGTGTGGCCATGTCTGGTCAGGCTGTGAAACCCCCGACGGGAGCGGCTGCACGGCTGGTTTTAGTGCCGTCCTGCGAGTCTGTGCTGGCAGACCCGGGCTCCGCGGGGCCGCATGTCGCCGCTCGAACCGCGGCCGTGGTAGGGACGCTTACGGGGCGTCCTGCCGCGCCTGCAGCAAACCCACCTCTCGGACGTGCAGGGAAGAAGTCTCCTGTCTGGCCTTAGGTCGGCTTGGCTCCGTCTCCCAGGGGCACAGCCGTTTCACTCCCCTCCGCCATGTCCGGAGGTCAACGAAGCACCCGAGCCAACTCTGTGGGTGCTCTGGGGCTGGAGCACCCACAGAAAAGAACCAGTGGGTGCTGAGCACCCACTGGCAGCCCCGCGGATCAGCGCCTCCCTCTCCCACCCAGCACCTCCCGCCTGCCACGATCAGCTGTTCAGTGCAGGAGACACTTGGGGGGTGAGGAGTGGGGGCAGGAAGAGCTGGGGGAGCGGGTCGGAAGAGGTAGGGCGGGAAAGGGAGTTTGGGAGGAGGGGTGCAGCGGGGGGAAGAGGTGGGGCGGGGGTGGGGGTTTGCGGGAAGCGGTGGAGTGGGGGTGGACCAGGGGCAGGAAGAGGTGGGGGAGGGGGCAGGAAGAGGTGGGACAGGGGTGGGGGCTTGGGGGGAAGTGGTGGAGTGGGGGTGGAGCGGGGGGAAGAGGTGGGGCGGGGGTGGGGGGTTGGGGGAAGTGGTGGAGCTGGGGTGGAGCAGGGATGGGAAGAGACCAGGCGGGGGTGGGTCCTTGGTGGAAGCGGTGGGGCCTGGGTGGAGAGGGGGGCCGAGTACCCGCCCGTGGAGCGAAGGTTTAGGTGCGGACCCCGGCTCCGAGACGTGCTGCCGTGGGGTTTGGGGGTTGTAGACACACCCTGTGCGGCCTGTTGTTTCGGTGATAGTGAGGCTGGATTACAGCACCGCGGCTTCGGCTCCGGTTGCTGTGGTTCCTTGCTCAATGGAGTGAAATCGCCCCTGGGGTCGCGTCCCCGACCCTCCAGGACTGTTCCGGAGTCGCCAAGAATTAAAGACGAATCTTTAATTAAGGATTAAGGCGTGTGATGAAACCATCGGACCTGGCAGCCCGGCACCTGGTGCTCTGGGAACACGCCGCGTCCAAGGCGAGCGACCTCAGATACACCCCAAGTACCATGTCTTAGCCGCACGCCCAGTTTTATTCTATCAATAAGTAAAGGTCCAATTACCCAGGCAGATCGGAATCCTACACGCCCATATGTGACCAGGCCCTAAGGCCCCCTGCTGGAGGCCTCGCCATCCTACCACACCCCGCCCCAGGAAAGAGCAGTAGAGTTGGGTCCTCCAGGCTGCCTAGAGAGGCTTCAGGAAAGCAGCCAATCAGAGACCAGCAGGCTCATATAAAAAGGAGCTGGGGCCGGAGCAGGTCAGTTGCTGACTGGAGCCAGAGGAGCAAGGTAGGTGCTGGGATTTGGACCCAGAGTAGCGGGTGGGCCCGGGTCCCCCCTACCCACCAGCTACAGTCGGAGTGGCCCAGAGACGGAGCTGAAGACCTGGCAGAGGGTCAGTAATTGTTGAACTTTGTTGCCCCCCAGGAGGGGCCGAACAATAAATAGTGACTCAGTTGGGGAACAGGGCGAAGAAGCTCTGGGGGGGCTGCTCCGGATCAGAGGAAGCCCGGGAGGGGTGCTAGGCCCTGTTGGACTCTTGCCCCCAGAAGGGGTGTCTTTCCGGTGTATTCACCCACGGGCTGCGTGCAACTCGGCTGGAGGGGCTGAGTCCCTGAAAACCCGCCTGAGACAGCGAACTGCCAGCAGGGGTCGCCGTGAGCAGCGCAGGGGGCGTGCGGGTGCAGCTGCCCGGGCGGACGGCGGGGGCTGGACCCCGTGGCACCATGCCATCACGATCGCTGGAGCCCCTCCGCACATCCTGCACGACGTTCGCGGGGCCTGGAAGAGACGGTTCCCGCAGGTTGCGGTTCCCCTTCTCATTAGCACCGACGGGGCCCTGCGGCCAGGCGAATCCGTCGGCCGGGCCGATACTGCGCTGTGTGTTGCGATCCCGTTCCCTGGAACCTCTCCTCTTGGCACGTCTTCGGCAGCAGGCTCGGGACCTCGCTCCCCACGCCTGGGCCGGCTGAGCTAACTCGTACAGGTCTCGCCGCTCGGCCTTGCGTTCCAGCCAGGCCTGACTGATATCCCCAGATGGGATGCACGGGGTGGGGGAATGCGGGGTTAAGTGCCCCCCCCCCCCGATTTCTGCTTGGCCTGCCAGGGGTGGTCTGCCCCAGGGCCCGCTCGGTCTCTGTCCCCGACAGCCAGGCCTGGGCAGGGAGCGGAGGGGGCGCCCGGCGGGTCACTGCTCCCTCCCCAGCTGCGCTGTCTCTCAGGCACAGAGCAGCGACTGGGAGCGGCCACCCTCAGCCGGCGTCGGACATGGCTCCATCCCGCTTCCCGCCCAGGGAGGGCGGCCAAAGGTGCCGGGGGGGGGGAAGGCGCGGCGGGAGGAGGACAGAGCCCCCCCACCCCCGGTAACTCTGGTGGGGTGGGGAGAGTGCAGCAGCCCCAGGGGGGCCACTGGGCAGAGGAGACGTGGGGTGTCATGTGTCCTCCCCGTTAGATCCTGCCTCCCCACAGGAGGTGTCTCGTGCAGTGGTTTCCAAACTTCTTTTCTGGGGGACCCAGTTGAAGAAAATTGTTGATGCCTGCGACCCAATGGAGCTGGGGATGAGGGGATTGGGGTGTGGGAGGGGCTCAGGGCTGGGACAGCAGGTTGGGGTGCAGGAGGGGGTCAGGGGTCTGGGCTGGAGGTGTGGGCTCTGGGGTGGGGCCAGGGATGAGGGGTTTGGGGTGCAGGAGGGGGATCTGGGTTTGGGGGGAGGCTCAGGGTTGGGGCACAGGAAGGAGTTAGGGCTCTGGGCTGGGGATGCAGGCTCTTGGGTGGGGCCAGGGATGAGGGGTTTGGGGTGCATGAGGGGGCTCTGGCTTTGAGGGGGGCTCGGGGCAGGGGATTGGGATGTGGGAGGAGGGGGCTCTGGATTTGGGGGGGCTCAGGGCTGGGGCAGGGGATTGGGAGGGGGCCAGGGAGGAGGGGTTTGGGGTGCAGGAGGGGGCTCCGGGTTTTGTGGAGGGCTCAGGGCAGGGGATTGGAGCGCAGGGTTGAGGCGTGGGCTTACCTTGGTTGGCTCCTGGCCAGCGGTGCAGCCGGGATGCCAGGCAGGCTTCCCGCCTGTCCTGGCACTGTGGACCACGCTGCGCCCTGGAAGTGGCCAGCAGCAGGTCCGGCTCCTAGGCGGAGGTGCACAAGCAGCTTTTGCGCCCCCCACCCCCCAGCTCCCATTGGCCGGTGTCAGAACAGGTAGGGAGTCACCTGCCTTACCTGGCAGCACTGCCAATGGGACTTTTAACGGCCCGGTCGGTGGTGCTGACCAGAGCAACCCAGGGCCTTACATCCCGCCACCCAGTCCTGGGTCGTGACCCACAGTTCAAAAGCCACTGCCCTATGGATCTACCATTGCCAGGTTCAGTGGGACGTATTCCTGGAGGTTTCATCACATGACCGAATCTGTCGTTCCTGGAGTTTCCCGGATGGTCCTGGCGCCCTCAGAACACCTGTCGCTCCGAAGCACTGGCCAGTCCCGGACATCTAGGATCCTACATGCGCCGTCTGCTCTGCGGCCGTTGATCGTGTAGGAAGCAGCGTGGACGTTCCCCAGGCCCCACAGAGCACAATGGTCCACGGGCAATCAGATGAACTAACTGTCTACCCCGGAAAGGCCTCGTCCAAACATAAGATCACCCAACACTGAGTGAGGGCGCCGGGTCCCCAGGCCCACGGCCGGGTCGAGCGAAGGACTCTAGGTACCGACTCTCCGGGGAGGTGGATTAACGCTGTCGCGGGAGAACCCAGCCCGGCTGCGGGAAGCGCCCCCCCCCCCCCCCCCCCCGTGGCGTCGACGTGCGGCAGGTTTTCTAATCCTCGCCCATGGCTTGCCGTCCATCTGGAACGGGGCTCGTCGCAGCTGGGCGCAGGGATCCCAGCAGCGCCAGGGCCAAAGCCAGAGGGACAATCCTGCTTCCACTGGAGAGTCCCCTTTTGATGCCCCCAGACGGCCTTGGCTGTTCCTGGGGCGCTTGGGATCAGCTGCTTGTCCACCCCCCACCCCACCCCCAGATCTTCTGCAGTCCCTGCCCCCCGCAGATCCGCCCGCCCTGGAAGCCGGGCTTTGTCTACAGGGACATTGGGCCAGATAGAAACACGTTTTTCGCTTGTGTCCAGCCCACCAAGTGACCCAGATCCCTCTATGTTAGTGGCCTGCCATCTTCTGGGAGCGGGCCTGGCGCTCTCCCCTGGCAGCCAGGGCTGGCCCCGATGCCCCTGGGCGGCACTAGGGGGCGCTGTGCTGCAGGGGGCGGGGTGGGGGCAGCAGCCTGGACAGCTGTTAATAGGCCACTTCTCCTTGAATGGTCTCTTGAAATACGTTAACTCCTTATGCTGAACAATCTGTCCCGCCGTGTAGTCAGCTGGGACGCTCTGTGTGGCCCGGCAGTTTACGTCGCTCACCAAAGGAAGTTGGTCCAGTAAAAGATATCCCCTCCCCCGCCTTGTCCATCCATCCGACCTAGGGTGACCATAGGGTTACCATACGTCCGGATTTTCCCGGACATGTCTGGCTTTTTGGTCCTCAAATCCCCGTCCGGGGGGAATTGTAAAAAAGCCGAATATGTCCCGGAAAATACTCCCAGCTTTGTTTGGCCGGCATCCCTGCCCCAGTCCCCTGCTTACCTGAGCGGCTCCGGCAGGCTGCGAGCGGCAGGCGGATTCCCCCGCGGCGGCGGCTGCTGCTCCCCCCCAGACACCTCGGCTCTGTGTAGCTGAAGAGCCGAGCTGCCCGAGCGCTACCGGCTTCACGGTTTGCCGGGCAGCCCCCAGACCCTGCGCCCCCGGCCGGGCGCTTCCCCTCCCGGGCTCCGGCTGCGCTGGGGAAGCGCCCGGCCGGGGGCGCAGGGTCTGGAGTTCTGGGGGCTGCCCAGCAAACCGTGAAGCCGGTTGCGCTTGGGCAGCTGTTTCGCGTGGCTGGGAGGGAGGAGGGGGAATGCGGGGCGCTCAGGGGAGGGGCCGGAGTTGGGGTGGGGACTTTGGGGAAGGGGCAGAGTTGGGGCGGAGTTGGGCAGGGAAGGGGCGGGGGCGGGGCCAGGGCCCCGTGGAGTGTCCTCTTTTTTAATGTTTCAATATGGTAACCCTAGTGCCCAGACAGCAAGTGTGAAAAATCAGGACGGAGGTGGGGGGTAATAGGAACTTATATAAGGAAAAGACCCAAAAATCAGGACTGTCCCTATAAAATCAGGACATCTGGTCACTCTAAGACCGTTCATCCATCCCATAAATACAGATCTGTGTCTGTAACTGTGACGGAGCAGGGAGCGGGGCAGATTTGACCTGGGAATGTTGCAGGGGGGTTACACTGGGGATGGGGGACTTCCCTTGAAGGAAGATCCCTGAGCTGTAACCTGAGCCAGGAGTGGGGGTGGGAGAAGTGACACTTTGCCGGAGACTGAACAAAGGAGAGGAGGAGCAGAGGGGAGGGGGGAGAAAGTGGCTGGAGGAGTTTTTAGTTTCAGTTTTGGGCTGGGTGGTGCAACGCAGGGAACCCCAAGCTGGGGTCTAAGCTCCCGAAACCCCCCAGAAGGACTTGATTGAGGGGTTCTGGTTGTACCTACACGCTCTGCTTGGAACTCTGTTCCTTCTGTTTTACTGGCTGGCTGAGAGTCCCAGTGAATCTCAGGAAGAGGGGTGCAGGGCCCTGACTCCCCCCCACACTCCATGACAGTAGCCATCCATCCATCCCCTCTATCCTATCTATCTAACTAACCCCATAGATGCCCCCCTCTCCCTGCTGTCCAGCTGTGCCACTCTGTGCCTCAAAGCAGCCCCCTGAAACCCCCATATTCACCACTGTCACATAGGTATGATGTGTTGTGTACCAAGTCTGTTGTGTGAGGTATCGGTGTGAAAGGCTGGATCTGTTGAACATGAATACCCTGTTGGATTGGCTGTGCTGTCAGTGCAAGGGGAGCTGTGAGGTTTTGCTACGTGTGTGTTACTGAAATATGTTGTGAGGTTGGGAACCCCCCACGACCAGCCTTTCGGGTACAACACTGGAGCAGCCAGACGCGCTGATGGCCCATTGAAGGAATCCACACGCCCAGGGACTATCCCAGGAACCGTAGACAATGGAGACTTCTCCGAGGGAGCAGGCAGACAATGGAGGCTGCTTGACTCACATTATAGCGAAAGATCTTTGTATAACCAGCCCCCACGTCCCACCCCAGAGCTGGACGAAACGATAAAGGAGGGGAAGTGGGCCTCACTCCCTGGGCCTCACTCCCCCCACAATCCAACCCCTGGAAACACGTCTGGCGGACGAAGACTGACCAGGGGAGGGGGCCATAGCCTGATGGGGAGTCCCAGCTGGTGTATGGAGGAGCTGGGACCTGCCTGTATTGTCTGTCAGTGCGAGACATGGCTTAGTTCAAATCCTGCCTAGTTTAGAGAACTCAGTTGCGATTTTCCTTTTATTTCTCAGGTAACCAACGTTGATCTCTGCACTCGCTGCTCCCAATCCCTGGAAATCCATCGCTCTGTAGTGAATAGACCTGGTTTATATTTTACCTAGAACAGGGGGTTGCGGTGGAAGTGCCAGGGAATCCGCTCAGGAACCAGAGCTGGGCCGTGTCCTCTCCACGTTGAGGGAGGGGCGGATGGGGCAATAACCGTACACGGGTCAGGCTTCGGACCAGAGCGGGACGGTCCAGCCCTGGGGTCCTAGGTGGAGAGCTGGGGGATTGGCTGGAGCGTCTCTATTGTTGGTTCCTGAGGGGCTGGGAGACCATTCCTGGAGCTCAGCTGGGTGTGTCCCTGCCTGGGGATGGCTGGGTCAGTGCAGGGCCTGCCAGAGGTTTGTAGCTTGTCACAACATCACCATGTGAGAGGGAGCCCAGGCTGGTGGGACAGAGGGCTCAGCGGTGCCCCAGTTCAGGCTGCACCCCAGGAACCCATCAGACCGGCGTCAGGCCTCGTGGGGCCGATGTGATTCCACTTGGGGCGATGCACAGCCAGCGAATTGCAAACTCTCTTTTTAATTCAGTGCAATAAATTGTCCCGATTCCGTATCCTTCGGCACAAGGATCTCTGGGGGAGGGGCATGCGCTGGCCAGAGGGGTGGGGGTCCCCGCTCTGTGTGAGCCGGTGCATCCCCGAGCCCCCGGACGCAGAATCACCCCCCCCCCCCCCGGAGGCACAGGCTGTGTGAGACGCACAGACACACGCCGGCCGGACAAAGGAGCACGTGTAGCTACATGCTCTGGGATACGCACAGGGACATACAGTGCAGGGCAGAGCCCCTCTAGCAGGGGGCAGCAGGGACACACACACACACGGACACACACAGAGCAGGGCCCAGTCCCTCCAGCAGGGGGCGACAGGGACACACACACACACTGAGCGCAGGGCCCAGTCCCTCCAGCAGGGGGCGACAGGGACACACACACACACACGGCAGGGCCAAACACACACACAGAGCAGGGCCCAGCCCCTCCAGCAGGGGGCGACACACACACACACACACACACACACACACAGAGTGCAGGGCCCAGTCCCTCCAGCAAGGGGCGACACACACACACACACACACACAGAGCGACCTGGTCCCTGCCCTTACACCGGCGGGGGTGGCTCCGGCCGGGGCTCGTCCTGGTGGAGCCGGGCGGTGGAGCCGGGCCACAGGCCGCCCTGCTGTGGGGACACCTGGCTGAGGCTCTGGGTGGGCGTCTCGTTGCACTGGATGTGGGTGATGAGACTCACCAGCGCTGTGGGGAAGGGGCAGAGCGGGGGTGAGTGGTGGTCTCAGAGGGGGTCCCAATGCTTCCATGGGGTGAACCCCCCAGCCCCTCCCCCAACCCCCATAGCCCCAGTGCTCCCAATCCCCTCCCCAGAACCCCACCCCTCCCCCAACCCCCCTAGCCCCACCTACCTGGGTACCCAGCTATCCCGACATGCCCCCCATCCATCCCCATCACCCCCACCCCCGTGCTCTGGGTCTCACCGCTCAGGAGGAAGAGGAAGGAGGCCAGGAAGCCCACGTAGAAGGCCCAGCCACGCTGGAATTTCATCTCGGGGTGGAAGGGCTCCGAGATCGTGGTAAACGAGGCGCCGAACACCAGGACGCTCGCCAGCGTGACAATCCCTGTGGTGTGGGGGGGGAGGGTCTAGCTGCAACCTCCCTTATCCAGCCCCAGTTGGCTGTTAGCCAGTTACCCCACCCCAGAGCTGGCCACCAGGTGAGGGATCCCTGTATAACCAGCCCCCACGCCCCACCCCAGACCTGGCTGCATCTCAGTGCTGGGCGAGGGATCCCTGTATAACCAGTCCCCACACCCCACCCCAGAGATGGCCACGTCCCAGCGCCAGGCGAGCGGTACCTGTCAAGAGGTTGGTGACAGCGGCCAGCCTGTATTTGCGGAAGGTGTGGAAGGAGGTGAGGACGGAGCAGACGGCGATGAACCCGAGCAGAGTGGACAGCGTCATCAGCGCTTTGGCCACCTCGAATGCCACTGAGGGATCAAGGGCCAGGCTGGTTAGCGACGGGAATCTCCCTGCACCCCCCTGCACCCCAACCCCACTGGCCTGAGATTCAACGGCAGAGCTGGAGGGGGGGGGACCTGGGCTAGCAGGGGGATGAAGGTTGGGACTGGGGTTGCACTGTGGCAGGTGGGTTGGGGGGGGCTGCGGGTCGGGATTGAGGGGCACCGGCAGAGCTGGGGGGGGAGCGCGGGGCTGGGCTAGCAGGGGGCTGTGGGTCAGGATTGAGGGGCACCGGCAGAGCTGGGGGAGGGGGGAGCGTGGGGCTGGGCTAGCAGGGGGCTGTGGGTCAGGATTGAGGGGCACCGGCAGAGCTGGGGGAGGGGGGAGCGTGGGGCTGGGCTAGCAGGGGGCTGTGGGTCAGGATTGAGGGGCACCGTCGCGCTGTCTATGCTGGGGGATACCAGGGCCGGATGGGGTTCCGTACCCGTCCCCATGGGCAATTTGCTGCAGAACCAGTTGAGGCAAATGTTCCAGAGCCCCAGGTTGGTCTCGAACCCGGGGCTGCCGACTTCCATCCAGTACGGGGAGACCAGCGCCAGCACCTCGGTCAGCAGGCTCAGGCAGGACAGGACCTTGGTTATCTTCTTGAATTTCAGCTTCTCAGCCAGCCCAGGACACACTGGGGGGAGGGGCGGCTATGCATTAATGGGGGGCAGGGATCCCCCATAACAGCCCCCTGCCCCCGCGTTAGCCAGATCGCCCCTGTCCCCTGTAACAACCCAGTACCCTTCATTAGATGGCTCCCCCCATAATGCCCCCCCAGCCCCCAATAATCACATCACTTCATAACAACCCCCTGCCCGTTATATCCCCATAACGACCCCCGACACCCCAATTAGCCAGATCCCCCCTTAACAGCCCTCTGCCCCCCATTATTCAGACCCCCGAGAATGACCCCCTCCCCCGCCATTAGCTAGGTCCCTCATCTCATCCCGGTGCCATATACTTGCTGCAGGGGGTGACCCTGATACTCTGTGGGGTGGAGGGGGGCTGGGGTTACACCCCGATCAGCCCCAAAGCCAGATCCCCGCGGCCTCCCCGTGACCCGGCAGCCCCAGCTGCCATCGCTGGGCCCTGGCTGCCTCCAACTGCCGTAGAATCTCCCCCCCCCCCGCTGCCCCCCCCCGGCCCAGGGCACCCAGCACCCACCCAGCGACTATGCAGCACAAGGGACCTGGCGTCGGCCGGCCCCCTCCTGCTGCACGGCCTGGGGCCCCGGCACCCCTGTTCGAACCAGAGCCTGAGAAACGGCCCAGGGGGGCTGGAGACCCAGCGGCCAGCTCCCCTCCCTGCTCACACTGGGCACCTGCTTCCTGGTCTGAATTGGTCAGGCGGGGGGCTCTTCCCCTAGGGGGCGCTGTGCCACAGGGAACGGGGTGGGGGCTCTCCCCTGGCAGTCAGGGCTGGCCCCGATGCCCCAGGGCAGCACTAGGGGGCGCTGTGCCGCAGGGAACGGGGTGGGGGCTCTCCCCTGGCAGTCAGGGCTGGCCCCAATGCCCCAGGGCAGCACTAGGGGGCGCTGTGCCGCAGGGAGCGGGGTGGGGGTCTCTCCCGCTGCGGTCATGGCTGGTCCCGATGCCCCAGGGCGGCACCAGGGGGCGCTGTGCTGCAGGGGGCGGGGCGTGGGGCTCTTCCCTGTCAGTCAGGGCTGGCCCCGATGCCCCAGGGCAGCACTAGGGGGTGCTGTGCTCCCAGAGGCCCTAGCATGTCCTCCAAAGGGCAGGGCTTGAACCCGGGGATCTGGGCCAAACCCCAGATCCATTCGGCTTCCCTAAATCCTCCCTCGAGTGAAGCTTTTCATTCACTTCCCATCCGAAATTGCACTGAATTGTTGTGAATTAAACAGCCACTGTGTCCCCACCCCAGACGTGGCTGCGTCAGCGCCAGGCGAGCCGCCCCGGTGCAGCGTTATGTGCAGCTGTTCCCCAGCTGCTCTGCCCCAGAGGTGGCTGCATCTCAGCTCTGGATGAGGCTGTACCACCTGAAAATTGAGTCCGGATCCTTGAGGTCGAAATGGCCCGAGAAAAGCAGAGAGCTTTTACCGGTACAATTTAGTGACCCACTGGTTTGTGGGTGGACAGTGTTTCTACAGATTGTATGTTATGTGCTGGCATCCAGACTCCTGGCTTCAGGTCCAAGCTTGGGAGAGTCACATCAGCTTGCTGTGCCTCCGTTTCCCCATCTGTAAAGTGGGGATAATCTGCCTTTGGCTACATAGATTGTATGTAAGAGGGGCAGGGCCTGTCTCTTGCTGTGTCTGGGCAGGGCCTGGCACGGCGGGGCCCTGATCTGGGACAGGAACTGCCTCTGGCTATGTCTGGGCAACGCCCAGCACGATGGGGCCCAGATCTCAGTCGGGGTCTGTGGAGTGCCCAGGACAACAGGTTCCCGATCTCATAATGACTCACACGTCCAAACCAAACAACGATTAAATTCTCAGGACTTTATACAAACACAGATGGTGGGCACCGAGAGAAACAGACGAGGGGTCCCGGGGAGGCGTGGCTCTGCGGGATTCCTCTAACAGCTGAGCTCAACCCAGACGCCATGGCCGGAGTAATAGAGCCTGGCTCGAGCCCCGTGGACGAGATGATTGTAACAGGGGAATTGCAGAGCAATGCAAAAATAGGTGGCCTACAGAGGAAATAGTCCTGGGGGTGGAGGGATACGTGATGGAGCTAATTGATCCAGAAGGACGATGTCCTGGCAGGGGAGGAATATTTGATGGTGCTGAGTAGCCTAGAGGGGGAAAAAGTCCCGGCAGTGGCGAGATATTCAATACATGCTGAGTGAGAATGGAAAAAAAAACCCCGGCACCAGCAGGCCAGTCAATAGAGCTAATTGGGACTGAGCAATCGAGTTCCAGCGATGGATGGATACTCTACGGCAGTGAGTGGTGCTGAGAAAAACAAGTCCCTCAGTGGCAGGTTATCTTATAGCACAAAGGGTCACAAAAGAGAAACAGTCCTGGTGGTGGTGGAGGGATATTGAATAGCGCTGAGTGGAAAAAAGTCCCAGTCATGGAGGGATACTCAATAGTGCTAAGTTTAATGGGGAGAAAAATGTCCCAGTGATAGAGGGATAGATGGCAGTGCTAAGTGAGACGGTTCGGGAAAAAGTCCCAGTAGTGGAGGGATATTTGATAGTGCTAAGACACGTGAAAGGAAAGTTAGTCATGACTGTGAAGGGATATCCAATAATGTTGTCTAGCATTGATGGGAAAATAGTCCCAGCAGTGGAAGGATATTCAACAGTTCCCAGTTGCACTGCAAAAAATGAGTCCCTTGGCGGATGGATCTCCCGATAGTGTAATGAGTCAGGCGATGTCAGAGCTTGGAATATCCACGGACCAATCGGCATCCAGAATCCCGCGCAGTAGGATGGCTGGTTGAGCGGGGAGACGGGCCCTGGGAGCCGAGGAGGGATGGCGCCCCCTGGCTACACTGGTGCTGCGCCCGTCTCCCCCTCCGGGGCCACCTGGGTGCCCAACTTCGTGCCCAGGGCAGGCGAATGCTTTTGGGTGATCAGGCTGGATATCCCTGGGCGTGGAGAGAGGAGAAGAGGAGAGCAGATTTTTGAAAAATTACTGGAAATTGAAACATTTACTGAAGATTAACATGAGTTTTCACTGATATTTATCCCCAAAAGTGCATTTCAAAACTAGATTTTTTTCTCATAAAAAACAGTTTTGAAAATGGAATTTTAAAACCAAAAATGGTTTTCCAACCTGACATTTTTAATGAAAAATACATTTTTAATCAAAACTTTTCATTTAACTGTTATGAAAAACAGACTCTTTTACTGAAAAAGGTTTTCAAAAAATGGCTTTTGCCCCCCCCCCCCCAACACACGTAATAAACAGATTTTTTCCCAGAAAAGACATTTTCTGAGAATGGATTTTTTTTTTTTAAACTCAAACGGCTTTTCAAAACCTGAACATTTTTCTGTTTCATTTTTCCATCAGAAAACTGGACAATACTTACAGGGAAATTCAGTGAACATTTTAATTACAAATTTCTGGTTTCTTTTCAGAAAAATTTCCACCAAAATGAAAAAATTTGACATCCCCCCCTCCAAATTTGATTTGGATTAAAAAATCTGTTTATGGCAGGAAAAAATCTCCCCCTGTTCTGTAGCTCGACCCCTCGTCCCAGGGAACCCACCGGGGAAACGACCTATGTTCTTCACCTCCCAAGGCATGTCTGGGATCCCCAGCTCAGCCCTACAGTGATGGGTCCTATGGAATGAAGTCTGGGGGTCCTTTGACCCTGACCCTGCTTACCGGAGAGGGCAAAGGCGGGGCCCACGGCCCAGGACAGGTAGAAGGCCCAGTTGTACCTGCACTGGATCTGGGGGTGCTGGGGCGCGTAGACCACAAACACGAGGAACGTCACCGAGGTGATCAGCCCGCAAGCTCCTACAGGCCAAAGGGAGAGTGTCAGGGGCACATGCCATCCATCACCACCAGGGGGAGCTGGCACTCTTGGGTCAAGCTTCTCTTCTATTCAGGTGAGCCGATGTGTGGAAATAATCCCCTACTGGCTATTCCATCCATCAATCGCCCCAACATACACCTCTATCCATCCATCCATCCATCCATCCATCCATCCATCCATCCATCCCCATACACACCCCTCCATCCATCCCCCAACACACCCCTCCATCCATCCATCCATCCCCCCAACACACCCCTCTATCCATCCATCCCCCCAACACACCCCTCCATCCATCCATCCATCCATCCCCCCAACACACCCTTCTATCCATCCATCCACCCATCCATCCCCATCCATCCATCCCATCCATCCATACCCCCAACACAACCCTGTATCCATCCATCCCCCCAACACACCCCTCTATCCATCCATCCATCCATCCATCCATCCATCCATCCATCCATCCACATCCATCCCCATCCATCCATCCATCCCCCCAACACAACCCTCTATCCATCCATCCCCCCAACACAGCCCTCTATCCATCCATTCATCCATCCATTCATCCATCCATTCATCCAGCAACATCCATCCATCCATCCATCCATCCCCCCATACACACCCCTCCATCCATCCATCCATCCCCCCAACACACCCCTCTATCCATCCATCCATCCCCCAACACATCCATCCATCCATCCCCATACACACCCCTCTATCCATCCATCCATTCATCCATCCATCCATCCATCCATCCCAACACACCCCTCCATCCATCCATCCCCCCAACACACCCCTCTATCCATCCATCCATCCATCCATCCCATACACACCCCTCTATACATTCATCCATCCATCCATTCATCCATCCATCCATCAACATACACACCGCTCCATCCATCCTTCCATCCCCCCACCCATCCATCCCCTGAACACATCCCTCTATCCTTCCATCCATCCACATACACCCCATCCTTCCATCCCCCCAACATCCTTCCATCCATCCCCATACAACCCCTCTATACATTCATCCATCCATCATTCCATCCATCCATCCCCCCAACACACACCTCCATCCATCCATCCATCCATCCCCACGTGCCCCCATCCTTCCATCCACATCCCCATCCATCCCCATATGTGCCCCTCTATCCCTCCCTCCCTTCCTGCCTGCCTCCATCCATCCATCCATCCATCCACATACATCCCCATTCCTCTATCCACCCACCCATCTATCCCTGTACACTCCCCTCTATCCATCCATCCACCCCACCCACACACCTATCTCCACATCCCACCCTGTCCATCCAACCATACACACCCCATCATCTATTCCTCCCTCCTTCTCCAGACACACCCCTCTAGCCATCCATCTGCCCAGCCACCCCCGTCCCCACCCCTCTAGCTATCCATACTGAGGGGTGGGGATTTAGAGGGGAAGGATGGTCCCCTGATTAGGGCCCTGGCTTAGGCTGCCTAAGTCCCAGGCTCAATTCCTTACTCTACCATCAGCTCCCTGCTTGACCATGGTCAAGTCACTCAGCCTTTCCGTGCCTCAGTTTCCCATCTATACAGTGGGGCTGGCTGCCTGCCTACAGGGGTGTTGTGAAGCTAATCCCTTACAGACCATGAAGCGTTTTGAGATCTACCGATGAGAAGGGCCGTATAAGAAACAGGCATTATCGTTCTACCCAACGCTGGTTATCAACCAGCCACTGCTCCCCACTGGGGAGGTGGCTGCGTCTCAAGGCCCAGCCAGCCTCCCCTGTGCTACCTGCTGTGAAACAAGTCATGGCCGAGACGTTGGTTTCCGGGAAGAACTTGCTCGCCTGGCGGAGGAAGGAATCCAGGCAGCACAACACGGCGATGATGGCGGTGATGATCCCCACCAGCACGAACCCCCGGCTGGCATCCAGCACATCTGGGGGGCATTTGGAGAATCAGAGGGGTAGCTCAGCCCACCCGCCCTCCCTCCCAGCCCTAGACACATGCCCATCTCAGCTGCAAGAACAATGAACAATGATCAGCTACAGACAATTGAAGCTGGATGGGGGATCTGGGTGAAGGCCGATCAACAGCGGCTGGGGGATCCGGCCCCGTCAACTCCGGCAGAGCAATGGCCAATCAACACTGGCTGGGGGATCCGGCCCTGTCAACTCCGGCAGAGCAATGCCCAATCAACACTGGCTGGGGGATCCGGCCCCATCAACCCCAGTGGATCTACAACCAATCAACGCCGGCTGGGGGATCCAGCCCCGTCAACTCCGGCGGAGCAATGGTCAATCAACACCGGCTGGGGGATCCGGCCCCGTCAACCCTGGTGGATCTACAACCAATCAACGCCAGCTGGGAGATCCGGCCCTGTCAACTCCTGCGGATCTACGGCCGATTGACCCAGCCCCGTCGGGCCGATGGCCGATGGACGCCAGAGGGGGACACGTACTTGTCCTGGGAGGCAGGTTCTTGCAGAAGGTCCCCTTGCACACAGTCCATATCCCGAAATGCACGATCCCCATGTCCGAGCTGAAAAGCAGCCAGCAGGGACACACCCCGACGACCAGGATGAGAAGGAAACTGAAGCAGGTTAGAGAGATGCTCACCACCCGGTAGGGGAACATGGTGTGTGAGGCGACGGGCTCCGGGGGGCTGAGGTAACCTGTAGGGAGAGACGCCAGGGATGGGAGGAGCTGGGCTGATGCATGGGCAGTAGAGAGCTGGGGACAGCAGCTCCGGCCTAACAGGACCGCTTGAGGGCCGCTGGCCGGGGGAAAAGCCCGGAGAATGTACGCGCCTGAGTCTGCAGAAAGCCTGAGCCCATTGCTCTAGGGGGGGTGTCAGATGGATAAATGGATGGAGGGGGGCGTAGGGGGATGGTGGGAGGGATGGAGAGGTGGGGACAGATGCAGTGTTTATGGGGATGGAGGGATGGGGGAGGGAGGCATGGATGGAGACGTGCATATGGGGACAGAGGGATGGAGGGAGGAAAGGATAGAGAGATGGGTGGAGGGAGGAGTGGATGGAGGGAGGGAGAGGGGATGGAGGGGTGTGTATGGAGACAGAGGGATGGACGGATGGAGGGGTGGATGGATGGGGTGGTGGAGGGATGGACGGATGGAGGGGGGATGACAGATGGAGGGAAGGGGGATGGAGTGAGGATGGAGGGCGGATGGATGTATGGTGGGAAGGACATTTGGATGGAGGAGGGATGGATGGGGGGAGGGATAGATGGATGGAGAGGTGGATGGATGGGGACAGAGGGACGGATGGATGGAGGGGTGGAGGGAGGGGGGATGGATGGTTGGATAGATGGATAGGGACGAATGGATGGAGGGGGAGATGGAGGGAGGAGGGATGGAGAGATAGATGGATGGAGACAGAGGGACGGATGAATGGAGGAGGGATGGAGGGAGGGGGATGGAAGGATGGAGGGATGGAGAGATAGACGGATGGGGACAGAGGGAGGGGGATGGAGGGGTGGAGGGAGGGGGATGGAGGGAGGAGGGCTGGACAGATGGTTGGAGGAGGGATGGATGGATGGATGGAGGGGTGGATGGAGGTGGATGGAGGGGTGGAGGGATGTGTATGGGGATGGAGGGGTGGACGGATGGGGATGACAGATGGAGGGAGGGGGGATGGAGGGAGGATGGAGGGGGATGGACGTATGGTGGGAAGGACATTTGGATGGACGTATGGTGGGATGGACAGATGGACGGATGGATGGAGGGGTGGAGGGAGGGGGATGGACGTATGGTGGGATGGAGGAGGGATGGATGGATGGATAGAGACGGATGAATGGAGGGATGGAGGGGTGGATGGAGGTGGATGGAGGGGTGGAGGGATGCGTATGGGGATGGAGGGGTGGACAGATGTGGACAGAGGGATGGACCCTTACTCCAGCCACCAACCCTGTCTCTGCGGCTCCGCCCAGCGTTGACGCCGGGGGCTCCTGGTCACTGCTCGCTCTCACAGACACATCCCTGGCTGGCCGCGCTGAGCTGGGGCGGCCGGGTGGGGCAGCAGCAAACGACGCCCCTCGGCTGCGACGGCGGCTCCGTCCGGGGGCCCCCAACGGCTGGTGGAACCTCTGGGCGCGTCCAACTGCTGTGGAACCTTCCACCCGCCGAGCCGGGCCCATGGCCGGGCCCACATGGCCGGCGCCCGGGGCGGGGCGGGGGGGGGGGGGCTTTGCAAATAGCGACGGGGCTAATCCCGGGGTGTGGGGATCGATCGATGGATGCAGCAGAACCGCCGAGATCCGAACCCATTGGGAACAGAGGGAGGGTGACTCTGAACAGAACCTGCTGCCTAGTTTTTCCAAACTTTCCAACTCAACCTTGACTTCATACCACTTGGAGATGTTACTGTGCAGAAGGAAAATGCTGCTCTTGGTGTCACGGAAACAATGACATTGTTTCATGGCCTTGTCCGATCGAACAGGGGAGTTTTGCGAGGGAGTTTACAGCGGGGGGGGGGGGGGAGGGGGCTACATACATTTAACATTCCTTAAACTAAGAGCCCAAATCACCCCCTGATAGAAATAAAACAACAGAGGAACGAACTTCAGGAGTAAAAAGACAATGCAGGTAGAAGTCCAGCAACAGGGTGGGAACTATCCAGTTTATTGCACCCAATGCAGCATGTCTGATTACCCGCCCTAGGGGCAGGTGGCGTATGTGTGCGTTTGGTGCAAGGAGCTTCTGGCCCTCAGAGACCACGTGGAGACCAGAGTGGCTGAGCTGGAGGAGCTGAGGGAGACAGAGAGGGACATAGATGAGACTTTCCAGGACGCAGTAGAACCGTCCCACCCTCGGTCTCCCAGCCTCTGTGCTGCTGAGGAGGATGAAAGCCTCAAGGAAGGAGAACATCCAACTGGAGCAGATGATGAGGTCCTCTTGCACTGAGGACACCTCGCCGGGGGAGGGAGCTCCAGTTATTAGGAAGAGACCGGTATTAGTAAAGGGCGATTCGAATATTAGAAACGTAGATAGCTGGGTTTGTGATGACCGGGAGAACCAAATGGTGACTTGCCTGCCTGGTGCGAAGGTTGCAGATCATCTCGAGACATCTGAATAGACGTAGGTGCAGTGCTGGGGAGAAGCTGGTGGTCATGGTACATGTAGGTACCAGTGACATAGGGAAGAACAGGAGAGACGTCCTGGAGGCCAAATTTAGGCTGCTAGGTAAGAGATTGAAGTCCAGGACCTCCATGGGAGCATTCTCTGAAATTCTCCCAGTTCCACGCGCAGGGCCAGTTAGGCAGAACTGCAGGGTCTCAATGCATGGATGAGATGATGGTGTGGGGAGGAGGGGTTTAGACTTATTAGGAACTGGGGAAACTTTTGGGAAAGGGGGTATCTATACAGGAGAGATGGGCTCCACCTAAACCAAAGTGGAACCAGATTGCTGGCACGTAACATTAAAAAGGTTGTAGAGCAGTTTTTAAACTAAGGGCTGAGGGAAAGCCGACAGGTGTGAAGGAGCATGTGGTTCGGACAGACGCATCCCTTAGGGGAGGATCTATTAATGGAGATTCTCTATCTCCTAGTGAGGAGGAGAGGATGGAAGATGATAAAATACAGGCAGGGTCTGATGAGAAACAGTCAAATGAAAAAAAGTCCCATTCAATTACATGATGTAATGGCAGACAGCTAAAACGGGACAATTTTTTAAAGTGCTTATATACCAGTGCTAGGAGTCTAAATAATAAGATGGGTGAACTTGAGTGCCTCGTACTAAATGAGGATATCGATGTAACAGGCATCACAGAAACTTGGTGGAATGAGGATAATCAATGGGACACAGTTATACCAGGGTACAAAATCTATCCGAAGGACAGACCAGGTCGTGCTGGTAGGGGAGGGGTAACATATGTGAAAGAAAGCGTAGAATCAAATGAAGTAAAAATCTTAAATGAACCAAACTGTCCCATCGAATCTCTCTGGATAGTAATCCCATGCTCTAATTATAAGAATATAGCAGTAGGGATCTATTACCGACCACCTGGCCAGCATGGTGATAGCGACTGTGAAATGCTCAGGGAGATTAGAGAGGCTATTAAAATAAAAAACTCAATAATAATGGGGGATTTCATCTATCCCCATATTGACTGGGTACATGTCACCTCAGGACGGGATGCAGATATAAAGTTTCTTGAAACCTTAAATGACTGGTCTTGGAGCAGCTAGTCCTGGAACCCCCAAGACGAGAGACAATTCTTGATTTAGTCCTAAGTGGAGCACAGGATCTGGTCCAAGAGGTGAATATAGCTGGACTGCTTGGTAATTGTGACCATCATATAATTAAATGTAACATCCCTGTGGTGGGGAAAACTCCACAACAGCCCACCACGGTAACATTTAATTTCAGAAAGGGGAACAACACAAAAATGAGAAAGTTAGTGAAACAGCAATTAAAAGGTACAGTGCCAAACGTGAAATCCCTGCAAGCTGCAGGGAAACTTTTTAAAGACACCATAATAGAGGCTCAACTTAAATGTATCCCCCAAATTAAAACCCATAGTTAGAGAACCATAAAAGTGCCACCGTGGCTACACAACAAAGTAAAAGAAGCAGTGAGAGGCAAAAGGCATCCTTCAAAAGTGGAAGTTAAATCCTACTGAGGAAATAGAAAGGAGAATAAACTCTGGCAAGTGAAATGTAAAAATATAATTAGGAAGGACAGAGAAGAATTTGAAGAACAGCTAGCGAAAGACTCAAAAAGTTATAGCAAAAATTACATCAGAAGCAGGAAGCTGCTAAACAACCAGTGGGGCCCCTGGACGATCGAGATGCTAAAGGAGCACTCAAGGACGATAAGGCCATTGCGGAGAAACTCAATGAATTCTTTGCATCGGTCTTTATGGCTGAGGATCTGAGGGAGATTCCTACACCTGAGCCATTCTTTTTAGGTGACAAATCTGAGGAACTGTCCCAGATTGAGGTGTCCTTAGAGGAGGTTTTGGAACAAATTGATCAGTTAAACAGTAATAAGTCACCAGGACCGGATGGCATTCACTCAAGTGTTCTCTAGGAACTCAAATGTGAAATTGCAGAACTACTAACTGTGGTATGTAACCTAGCATTTCAATCAGCTTCTGGACAGATGACTGGAGAATAGCGAATGTGACACCAATTTTTACAAATGCCTCCAGAGGTGACGCTGGCAGTTACAGGCCGGTAACCCTGACTTCAGTACCGGGCAAACAGGTTGAAACTTCCCTGAGATTTAATCTCAATCTGCTCTGCTGCAGTTTGAACCCGTTGCCCCTTGTCCTGCCCTTTGGGACGAGAGAGAACAACTTTTCTCCAGCTTCCGTATGGCAGCCTTTCAAACTGCGATCATGTCCCCCTCCCCCATCTCTTTTCCACACTAACCATGCCTAGTTCCCTCAGGCTGTGCCCCTAGGGCTTCCTTTCCATCCCTTCGATCATCTTTATCCCGCACCTCTGGATCCTTTCCAGGTTCTCTGCATCCTTTCGATACATTGGTGACCGAAACTGGACACAGTCCTCCAGCTGAGGCCCAGCCAGCGCCAAGTAGAGCGGTACTATCACCTCTCCTGACTTGCATGTTCTGCCCCTGTTCATGCAACCTGAAATTGCATTTTTTTTTTGCACCAGCATCGCATTGCTGACTCCTGTCGAGATTGTGAACCACCACAACTCCCAGCTCCTTCTCAGCAGTGCCAGGGCCGGCTCTAGGCACCAGCAAAGCAAGCAGTTGCTTGGGGCGGCACATTTGCAGGGGCGCAAGAATCCAGCATGGGAGCTGAGAACCAACAGGGGGCCCTGGGAGCTGTAGTTCCTTGGTTAGCTCCCTGCCTATAGAGCCAGCCCTGGAGCAGGGAAAGAACTACATTGCCCAGCATTCCCTCGGCCACTAGCAACAGGAAAGGGAGGGGGAAGGAGTATGGAACTGAAACCTGCAGCTTGCTGTGAATGGTAGGGACAGAGCAAGCTCTAGGTTTCTTGCCACCCCCCACCCCATCCCTGGGCTCCCCCCGCACCCCTGTGTTGCCCCAGCCCTGGACTCTCCCCCACTCATACCCCCTGCTGCCCCAGCTCTGGCCCCCACCCAGCCCTGGGCTCTCCCCCAACCCGCACCTCCTGCTGCCCCAGCCCTGGGCTTTCCCCCCCCCCCCGCCCCGCACCCTCTGCTGCCCCAGCTCTGAGGCAGCAAAAAACCTAGAGCCGGCCCTGAGCAGTGCTCCTGCCAAGCCAGTTCTTCCCCATCCTGTATTTGGTTTTTCTTCCCTAAGTGGAGCCCCTTCCATTTCTCCTTGATGAATTTCAGTGTGTCGTCTACAGCCCAGTTCTCCAATTTATCAAGATCCCTCTGAATTTTAGCTCCATCTTCCAAAGTGTTGGCAACTCACCCCAGCTTTGTGTCCTCTGCAGATCCGACCAGTAATAATAATAATTAATGGAGATATCCCATCTCCTAGAACTGGAAGGGACCTTGAAAGGTCATCAAGTCCAGCCCCCTGCCTTCACTAGCAGGACCAAGTACTGATTTTGCCCTAGATCCTCAAGTGGCCCCCTCAAGGATTGAGCTCACAACCCTGGGTTTAGGAGGCCAATGCTCAAACCACTGAGCTATCCCTCCCACCCAGTCTCCTCCCTAGTGCTCCATCCAGGTCATCGATAAAAATGTTAAACAACACGGGACCCAGCACAGATCCCTGTGGGACCCCACTTGGGATCTGCCATCAATCGGCCATTCCATTAACCGTCACTCATTGTTTGCGTTTGAACCAATTCTGTATCCACGCCATGGTAGTTCCGCCGAGCCCTCTCGCACGGTGATGCTGTGACAAGCGACAAACCTCTGGCAGGTCCTGCCCTTTCACGGCCATCCCCAGGCAGGGACACACCATGAATAGGGAGACTCCAGCCAGTTCCCCCCGGCTCCCCGGCCTTGCAGCCCAGACCTGTACGGTCCTGCCCTGGTCAGAAGCCTGGCCAATGTGGGCTCATTGGAGAGGACACGCCCCAGCCTTTGTAAACTGAGCTGAGATCTCCCCGTACCAAACACACCGGTTTAGGGGGAATACGAAGCAGGTTGGTTAACTGCAGACAGAGTTAAAGTGATTAGAAGCAGCGAGGGTAGAGCTCACAGTTGGTTACCTAAGAAATCAAAGGCAATTCGCCATCGGAGCTGCACGGACTGAGCAGGATCTGAATCACGCATCCTCAATACACAGGCTGGGACTCCTCTCCTAGACCGGGACCCCCCTCCCCAGTTCTGGGAGGCGGATGGGGCAGGAGAGGCATTGAAAAACGGACTGTCTCAGGGTGACGCTCGTACCTTCATCCCTGGATTAGAGACCAGGACGATAGGGGCTGGAATGATGCTAAGAGGGGGCAGGGACTTGGGTTACAACAGTGCCCCCTACTGAGCCATCCACCCCGCCCCCTGCAGCAGAGCGCCCCCTAGTGCTGCCCAGGGGCATTGGGACCGGCCGTGAATGCCAGGGGAGAGCCCCCACCCCGCCCCCTGCAGCACAGCGCCCCCTAGCGCAGCCCTGGGGGAACGGGACTGGCCCTGGCTGACAGGGGAGAGCTCCCACCCCGCCCCCTGCAGCACAGCACCCCCTAGCGCCGCCCTGGGGCATCGGGACCAGCCCTGACTGCCAGGGGAGAGCCCCCCACCCCGCCCCCTGCAGCAGAGCGCCCCCTAGTGCTGCCCAGGGGCATTGGGACCGGCCATGAATGCCAGGGGAGAGCCCCCACCCCGCCCCCTGCAGCACAGCGCCCCCTAGCGCCGCCCTGGGGCATCGGGACTGGCCCTGACTGCCAGAGGAGAGCTCCCACCCCGCCCCCTGCAGCACAGCGCCCCCTAGCGCCGCCCTGGGGCATCGGGACCGGCCCTGGCTGCCAGGGGAGAGCCCCCACCCCGCCCCCTGCAGCACAGCGCCCCCTAGCGCCGCCCTGGGGCATCGGGACCAGCCCTGACTGCCAGGGGAGAGCCCCCCACCCCGCCCCCTGCAGCACAGCGCCCCCTAGCGCCGCCCTGGGGCATCGGGACCGGCCCTGGCTGCCAGGGGAGAGCCCCCCACCCCGCCCCCTGCAGCACAGCGCCCCCTAGTGCCGGGGAAGGTTCCATGGCAGTTGGAGGCGGCTGCAGACAGGCCGGGGCGGACGGGGTCTCTGGGGCCATGGGATGGGGCTGCAATCGGCTCTCCGACCTGGTCCTGCAGCCCCGATGGAAACAAGGGTCCCGATGCCGGGAACAGCCAGTGAGTGAGTAAGGCTGGGGGGGGGGAGAGATCTGGGCCCCGAAAACACCCTGAGAGCAGCCGGGCCCAGAAAGAGAGAGAGGGAGGGAGGGAGGGTGTGTGTGGGGGGATAGATAGATAGATAGAGGGGGTATACGGGGATGGATGGACAGACATGAGTTGTATGGGAACGGCTAGACAGACGTGGAGTGTATGGGGATGGACAGAGGGAGGGAGGGGCTGTACAGGGATGGACAGACAGACAGAGGCTGTACGGGGCTGGACAGATGGACAGGGGGTGTATGGGATGGACGGACAGACAGAGGGTGTACGGGGATGGACAGGCAGACACGGGGTGTACGGGGATGGATGGACGGACAGGGACTTTACGGGGATGGACAGAAAGACAGGGGGTGTACAGGGATGGACGGACAGGGGCTGTACAGGGATGGAGGGACGGACAGATGTGGGGATGGATGAGGGGTTGGGGTGGTGCCAGAAGGTGTCTCCCCGCCCCCGCTCAGCCTCTCGTCTCCCCGCAGGGCTCCCCCGTCCCGCGGCCCGTGGACCCTGCGCTGCCTGGGCGCTGGCACCACCTGCTGCTGCCTGGGAATGCTCCTGGTCGCCGTCCTGAGCCCCCGCTGGCTCCTCATCGACTCCGAGGACGACGGGTACCACAGCGGGGTCTGGTGGCTCTGCTCCCGCCCCGTGTGCGCCGGCATCGTCACCGAGACGGGTAAGGGACGGGCCTGCCCCCCCCCTCTGCCCCCTCACTCCCGACCCACAGCCTCCTGCCCCCAGGGCCTGGGCTCCCCCCAGCTCTGCCGGTGCCCCTCACTCCCGACCCACAGCCCCCTGCCCCCAGGGCCTGGGCTCCCCCCAGCTCTGCCGGTGCCCCTCACTCCCGACCCACAGCCCCCTGCCCCCAGGGCCTGGGCTCCCCCCAGCTCTGCCGGTGCCCCTCACTCCCGACCCACAGCCCCCTGCCCCCAGGGCCTGGGCTCCCCCCAGCTCTGCCGGTGCCCCTCACTCCCGACCCACAGCCCCCTGCCCCCAGGGCCTGGGCTCCCCCCCCAGCCCTGCCGGTGCCCCTCACTCCCGACCCGCAGCCCCCTGCCCCCAGGGCCTGGGCTCCCCCTCTCCCCCCAGCTCTGCCGGTGCCCCTCACTCCCGACCCGCAGCCTCCTGCCCCCAGGGCCTGGGCTCCCCCTCTCCCCCCAGCTCTGCCGGTGCCCCTCACTCCCGACCCGCAGCCTCCTGCCCCCAGGGCCTGGGCTCCCCCTCTCCCCCCAGCTCTGCTGGTGCCCCTCACTCCCGACCCACAGCCTCCTGCCCCCAGGGCCTGGGCTCCCCCCAGCTCTGCCGGTGCCCCTCACTCCCAACCCGCAGCCTCCTGCCCCCAGGGCCTGGGCTCCCCCTCTCCCCCCAGCTCTGCTGGTGCCCCTCACTCCTGACCCACAGCCTCCTGCCCCCAGGGCCTGGGCTCCCCCCAGCTCTGCCGGTGCCCCTCACTCCCGACCCACAGCCCCCTGCCCCCAGGGCCTGGGCTCCCCCCAGCTCTGCTGGTGCCCCTCACTCCTGACACGCAGCCCCCTGCTCCCAGGGCCTGGGCTCCCCCCAGCTCTCCTGGTGCCCCTCACTCCCGACCTGCAGCCCCCCCGCACTTATCCCAGCGCTGGGCTCCCCCCACCCAGCTGTGCTGATGGTTCCGTTGAGCCCGTTGGATTCCTGGTTCCCCGCAGCCTACTTTAAGGCGATCCGGGCCCTGCTGCTGTTTGCGCTGCTGGCTTCGTCCGTGGCCGTGGCGTCTCTACTCGTCTCCATCAGACCCTTCGCCCGATGGCGGGGCTCTCGCTTCCTGGTCTCGGCCACGGCCAATTTCATTGCAGGTAAAACAATCACCTCCCTTCCCTCCCCCGTCCCCCTGGGGACACACGCACCCCAGGCAGCCACCAGCCCCGGCTACCTGGCACCAAGATGCAGCCACCTCTGGGGCGGGGCAGCTGAGGAACAGCCACATATAACGGTGCACAGGGATGGCTCGCCCGGTGCTGAGATGCAGCCACCTCTGGGGCAGGGCAGCCGAGGAACAGCCGCACATAACGGTGCACAGGGACGGCTCGCCCGGTGCTGAGATGCAGCGACCTCTGGGGCAGGGCAGCCGAGGAACAGCCGCACATAACGGTGCACAGGGACGGCTCGCCCGGTGCTGAGATGCAGCCACCTCTGGGGCAGGGCAGCCGAGGAACAGCCGCATAGGCTGTGCATTGCCCCTTGGTGGCTGGTTACGGGTGGACCAAGGAGACGATGCAAACGCCCCCTAGTGGCCCCAGCCATGGGAGCAGTTTACCTGTAGATCCCATCACAGGTGCCCGGGGGCAGGGGGTGGGGGGCTGGCTGCATTCTGGGGGTGTCTGGTCTCCCCAGGGCTGCTGGTGCTGATCAGCGTCGTGATCTTCACGGCCCATGTGATGCTGCACTCCGTCAACCCGCAGGCCAGGGCCTTCTTCGAATGGGCCTTTTTCCTCGGCTGGACCCTCTGCCCCCTCTTCGTCCTCAGCGGTGAGACCCACCCCCGCTCCTCCTCTGCCCCCCAGGGCTCTGCCCCCTGGCAAGGCCAGCCTGTAGTAAGAGCCGCCCAGGGAGCCCCGGACCCCCAAGAGCTGCCCCAGCCCGTGTCCCTGCTCCCCAGGGTGCACCGCTGCCCGTGGGACCCAGACGCGGGGGCTCCACTCCGGGCTCCTGCCCCGTCCCCGGGGCCTGCAGACGCGCTCTGCGGGGATCCCCGAGTCCCTCCGCTGCCGGGCTGCGCCCGCCGGGTTCCTCCTGCTCCCACTGCCGCCTGGCCTTTGTGCCCGAGGCCCACGCGCAGCGCCGCTCCTGCCGCCCCTGGCCTGAGGCCGGCAGTTTGGGGGGCAACGCCCACTCTGCGTGGGCATGGCCCCCCCAGCCTCCCCGGCCCCCAGGTGTGGGGGGGCAATTGTTCTCTGTGCCCAGGGCCCTTATAAATCTTTATGCACCTCTGCCCCCCCCATCCCTGCGCCCCGGGGGACAGACCGGAGGGGGTGAGCCCTGCCTCCCAGCCGGGGACTCTGCCCTCTGACCCTTTCTCCTCTGCCCCCCAGGGATCCTGTCTCTGTTTGTCCACAGCAGTCTCCCGGTGCTGAGCTCCCGCGTGGGACCCCGGGACCTGCCCAGCCAGGACCTCGAGGAGATGCCGGGCCCGGGTGGGCTGGAGGGGGCCCCGGGAGCAGAGCCCTTCCCGGCCTCGCTGGGGCACGTGACGCCGGCCCAGGGGGAGCTGGAGGGGGGGGTTGAGGGGGGGCCGGGGGCAGAGCCCCTCCCGCTGGGACAGGCAACGCCGGCCCAGGGGGAGCTGGAGGGGGGATTGGAGGGGGGGCCGGGGGCAGAGCCCCTCCCGCTGGGGCAGGTGACGCCGGCCCAGGGGGGGCTGGAGGGGGGGCAGGGGGCAGAGCCCCTCCCGCTGGGGCAGGTGATGCCGGCCCAGGGGGGGCTGGAGGGGGGGCAGGGAGCAGAGCCCCTCCCACTGGGGCAGGTGACGCCGGCCCAGGGGGGGCTGGAGGGGAGGTTGGAGGGGGGGCCGGAGGCAGAACCCCTCCCGCTGGGACAGGTGACGCCGGCCCAGGGGGGGCTGAAGGGGGGGCCGGGGGCAGAACCCCTCCCACTGGGACAGGTGACGCCAGCCCAGGGGGGGCTGGAGGGGGAGTTGGAGGGGGGGCCGGGGGCAGAACCCCTCCCGCTGGGACAGGTGACGCCAGCCCAGGGGGGGCTGGAGGGGGAGTTGGAGGGGGGGCCGGGGGCAGAACCCCTCCCGCTGGGACAGGTGACGCCGGCCCAGGAGGGGTTGGAGGGGGAGTTGGAGGGGGGGCCGGAGGCAGAACCCCTCCCGCTGGGACAGGTGACGCCAGCCCAGGGGGGGCAGGAGGGGGGGCCGGGGGCAGAGCCCCTCCCGCTCGGGCAGGAGGGGGTGGCACAGGAGCCCGAGGGTGAGTTCAAAGGGGGTGTTTTGCCATAGGTGCCCTTTGCTGCCATTGAGCCCCAGGGTGCGAAGCGGGCACTGGGCCGGGTGCGATTGTGGGTATGCGCTGGGGCGATTGTGTGATTGCATTGGGGGGGGGAGGGGAGAGATTGTGCAGTTGTGTTGCCGGGTGTGATTGTGTCTGTGTGTCTGGGCTTTGCTGCCTGGCGTTGCCCAAAGCCGGCGAATCTCCCTCCGCATTTCCCTGGACACACGTGTCCGCGTCGTCTGACCAGAGAAGCTGTTTCTCCTTATTCATAATTATTCCGATTAATTAGTTCTCAATCACTCAAATGAAGGCTCCATTTGTGACACAACCGGTCTGTCGGCTCCTGAGTTTTGTGTGTGTGTGTGAGGGGCGCGGGGGGACTGACACCAAATTGGGTGTCCCGGGCGGGACCCGCTCCCCAGAGGTATTTGGGTGCCCAACTCCCCTGGGCACCCTTGCTGAAAACATCACCCCAATGCGCCGTGGCGGCCGACCGGGCTGCAGGAGTATTGGGAGCCGCTAGGCCAGGGAGCGAGAAGGAGGCAGAAAAGGCCCGAGCGCGGCTCTCTAAAGCCAAGGTCCGCCGCCCTTGGGACACGGTGCCGATCGGGCCGGCCCAGCTCCAGAGAGACACCTTAGAAATGGAAAAGGGGCAGAAAGGGGCAAAGGCCGAGCCTCGGTGCAAGGCAGCTTCCGTACAGGAAGAGCCGGAAAAGCCGGCGCGGGTCAGCGTAGGAATGAGACGGCGGTGGGGAAAGGTGACCACGCGGGGGCTGGAGAGTGACCAGAGAAATGCGTCTGACCCCTCCCACGGGACAAACCCCACCGGTCGCCCGATGACATGAGCGGGCATCCGGTGGCGTACAACGAGACGGAAGCACCGTTAACCTGGGGAACGCCTCGCTGGGGGACGCCGCGAGGGCCAATGGGGTTCCCAAAGAAATGAGATGAGTTCAGGGAGGAGCGGCCCATCGATGGCTGTTAGCCAGGGCGGGCAGAGACACACCCCCAAGCTCCGGCGCCCCTCAACCTCTGACCGCGGGGAGGGGACACAGACCCACGGACGCTCACCACAGTGTTCCCCCGGAGCGGTGTTGAGATCCCGGGGGGCTGCTGTTCCCAGGGGAGGAGTGGACAAGGGGGTGTTCCACCCCAGAAGGGGGGGCTGGAATTGGGTCATTTCCCCTCCCCATCTCCAGGGCCCTCCTAGGAAACCCAAGTCGCAGGGATCGCTCCCCAATCTCCTTTGCTCGCCCACATCCTGCCCAGAGCGTGTGGGAGCTGGTCCCCGGGGCAGGGCCAGAGCTAGCGGGTCGCACGAAGCCCCCCCCCATCGTCCGCATAGTGCCCCGTCCCCAAAGAGATGATCCCCGACGCCCGGCTGCCAGGGGGCCAGCAAAGTGCCTCGGGCTGGTGTCAGGCCAGCACCCATGAGTCCATGGAAGGAAAAGACCTAAAGGGGTTGGGAACCCGCCGCCAGGGGCTGGAGGAGATTGAGGACGCCGAGGGTGGGGTGCTGGCAGAACCCCCGCCCGGCCACTAGGGGGCGTGACCGCGGATGGGTCCCAGCAGAACCCCCGCCCGGCCACTAGGGGGCCTGACCGGTGAACAGGACCAGCTGATCCGCTGCTTGGCCACTAGGGGGCGTGACCGGGGACCTGGTCCCAGCAGAACCCCCGCCCAGCCACTAGGGGGCGTGACCAGGACGGGCCCCCTGGCACACTCCGGTGTGACTCCGCTTGACCCCGTCTGGGGAAGGATCTTGTCCTGAAGCCGGGCTCTTTATTCCCAAAGTAGGGAATTCGGGGGACAGTGGGTGACAGTTTCTGAGCTCCTGGGGGACGGCTGGACTCAGATCCACTCACCCCTTCGGAGCGATCGTCCGCCTGCCACGCAGAGCAGTGTGCCTCAGAGGAAGAAAATGCTGAGATGCAGCCACCTCTGGGGTGGGGCAGCTGGGGAACAGCTGCACATAACTCACAGGGAAGGCTCGCCCGGCACTGAGATGCAGCCACCTCTTGGCAGGGCAGCTGGAAAACAGCCACACATAACGCTGTATGGGAATGGCTCACCCGGTGCTGAGATGCAGCTATGTCTGGGGCGGGGCAACTGGGAAACAGCTGCACATAACACCGCACGGGGACAGCTCACCAGGGGCTGAGATGCACCCACCTCTGGGGCGGGGCAGCTGGGACCTGCCCCCAGTGATGCCGCCCGTGCCCTGCCGTGCGGTGCCCCCTGGAGGGGGGAAGGTTCCATGGCAGTTGGAGGGAGCTGCGGGGGGGAGGGAGGGGCTTTGCGCACCGGGGACTCCTGCGAAGGGACTTTGGGGAGATCGGGGTGAAGCCCCCAGGTTCTGCTGCCGCCCCAGGAGGCCCCGGGGTCCCCGCAGCGTGTGGGGTGGGGGCGATGCCCAGGCTCCCCCGTGGCGCCCCCCGGTGGCTGAACGGGACGTCGCCCTACAGAGCAGTCAGCAGCTGCTCCGCCTGCCTCAGCTTCCTGCTGCTCTCGGCCGCCCTGCTGGGCCCCGGCTGGCGGGACGGGGGCCACCCCCAGGACGCCGGGGTCCTCGCCGGGCTGTGCACCAAGCTAGCCTGTGGGAGCACCAGACAGGCCAGCGGTAAGGGGGGACGGTGCGCCCCACTCCCAACCCGCAGCCCCCTGCTAGCCCAGCCCTGGGCTCCCCCCTCCCCCAGCTCTGCCGGTGCCCCTCACTCCCGACCTGCAGCCCCCTGCTGGCCCAGCCCTGCCCCCCTCTCACGCAAAAGGACTGGGCAGGGTGGTGGGTCTTTAACCCCACGTTGCCCTTGGTGTCCCCGTAGATCTCCTGAGGGCCGCTCGCATCTGCCTGACCCTCGCCACTCTCACTGGCTTCGTGGCCGCCGTGGCCGTGCTCAGCCGCTGCTCCCGGCTCGCCCGCGTCGGGAAGGTGCCCAGCCTGCTGATCTCCGCAGCAGCCAGCTTCACCGCAGGTAGCGCTGCGTTCCTCCCCGCCCGGCGCTGGCACACGGACGGATCTGGGGTGGGACGGGGCTGTTTATACAGGGACCCCTCACCCGGCGCTGAGATGCGGCTGCCTCTGGGGTGGGGCGCGGGGCCTGGTTATACAGGGACCCCTCGTCCGGTGCTGAGATGCAACCGCCTCTGGGGTGGAGTGCGGGGGCTGGTTATACAGGGACCCCTCGCCCGGCGCTGAGATGCGGCCACCTCTGGGGAGGGACACGGGGCTGGTTATACAGGGACCCCTCACCGGTGCTGAGATGCGGCTGTCTCTGGGGTGGGGCATGGGGCTGGCGGAAGAGCAGGTCCCTGGGGCGGCCATAGGAAGTGGTAATTCTGCCCCACTTGCCTCTAGGGCTGTCCGGTTTAACTGCCATGGTGCTGTATACGCTGGCTGAGGCCCGCCATGCGGCCACGCTGAATATCACCTGGCCCTTCTGCCTGGCCTGGCTGGCGTTCACACTGTCCATAGTGAACGGTGAGTGAGCCTGGGGGGCGCGTGCGGGGGGGGGGGGGGAAGGCAAGGCCATGGGGGCAGGGCTCCCTTATCTATCATCTCTCGGGCTCAGCAGCTTCCTAGTGCTGGGGTATCTCCCCCAGCAGCCTCCGGGCTGGCGGATCCCAAAGCACCTTGTGAGCTGGTTATCCGGCGCTGAGATGCAGCCACCTCTGGGGTGGGGCGCAGGGGCTGGCTATCCAGGGACCCCTCGCCCGGCGCTGAGCTGGGTTCTCTTCTCTCCTCTCTTCAGGTGTTTTCAGCTTGCTCACGCATGTCCTGTACCCTGAGCCGGGGCCCCAGCGCTGGCCATGCCTGAGGCCCGACGCGCACCTGCATACCAGGAAGCAGGAGCAGCTGGCTGGGGAGTGACAGGGCTGGAGATGGACCCTGGGCAGGGGAGCGTGTGTGTGTGTGTGTGTGTGTGTGTGTGTGTGTGTCCCCTCCACCCCACCCCCAGGGCCGGATTAAGGCAGGGGCTTTAGGGGCTGCAGCCCAGGGCCCCGGCTCAAGGGGGACCCCGCAAAAATCAATCACCAGCAGCGATCTGCAACCCCGGGCCATCTCTCTGCCTGGCCGGGCCCCACGCCGCTCCCGGAAGCAGCCGGCTGCTGGCACGTCTCTCCTGGCGGATGGTGGGGGAGACGGTTCCGCGCGCTGCCCCCACCCCTGGCACCAGGCACGGGCAGCGCACGGAGACTCGCTGTCCCCCTCCCGCAGAGACGTGCCAGCCGCCGGCCGCTTCCGGGAGCGGCGTGGGGCCCGGGCAGGCAGGGAGCCGGGCTGAACCTTGCCGCGCCACCGGCCAGGAGCCGCCTGTGATAAGCGCCACCGGCCGGAGCCTGAACCCCGCACCCCCTCCCGCACCCCGACCCCTGCCCTGCGTCAGAATTCCCCTCCTGCACCAAAGCCCCTCCCAGAGCCTGCACCCCTCAGCCCTCACCTGCACCCCAATCCCCTGCGCCAGCCTGGAGCCCCCTCCTGCACCCAAACTCCCTCCCAGACCTGCACCCCCTCACCTGCACCCCAACCCCCTGCCTCAGCCCAGAGCCCCCTCCTGCAGCAAACCCCCTCCCAGAGCCTGCACCCCAATCCCCTGCACCAGCCTGGAGCCCCCTCCTGCACCCAAACTCCCTCCCAGAGCCTGCACCCCGCACCCCATCCTGTACCCCGATCCCTGCCCCAGGTCAGAATCCCCCTCCTACACCCAAACTCCCTCCCAGGAAAGACTTGTATGCAGGGGCCCCACAAAATCTCATAGCCCCGGGCCCACGGGACAGTTAATCGGACCCTGCCCATCCCGCCAGGCCAAGCCAGCGACCGGACCCAGCGACCACCCAAGGCTCCGCGCTGGGCCCAGCCCGGCCTCTCGGCCCTGGGGAGGGAGGTTTTGGCTCCACTTCCCGGCGGTGACTCGTCTACTTCGCTTAGGCGATTTTCTCGCCATCGCCACCTTGGAAACGTGTATTAGCTGCAGAACAGCAGCGTCCTGGCTCCGGCCGGGAGGGGGGTACGGCCCCCTGGTGCCACCCAAACACAGCCCAAAGAGACCCCACTCCCTGCCCACAGAGAGAACCCAGGAGTCCTGGCTCCCACCCCCCTGCTCTAACCACTGGACCCCACTCCCCTCCCAGAGCCAGGAGAGAACCCAGGAGTCCTTGCTCCCACCCCCTCTGCTCTAACCACTGGACCCCACTCCCCTCCCAGAGCCAGGAGAGAACCCAGGAGTCCTGGCTCCCAGTCCTGAAGCAGCAGCATCCCATTGAAGTCAAAGTGGGGCAAGTGGGGGTGGGGATTTCTTGTCCCCTTGTCGCTGGCGAGTTGCTGAGCTGTGTCTGCGATGCCCCCTCAAGAACCACAGAGACAGGAAGCCGGGGAGGGGGGGGGGGGGAAGGGGGGAGGTGGCCGGGTGCAGAGAGAGAGACAGCTCAGAGCCAGCGAGAGAGAGAAAGGGCTGGGTGTGGGGATGGGGAGATAAACGGCGTGTCTGGGGAAGGATAGATATGGGGTACACAGGGATGGAGGGATGGATGGGATACACAGGGATCGGGGTACACAGGGATGGGGGGATGGATGGGGGTACACAGGGATTGGGGTACACAGGGATGGTTGGAGGGTTAGATGGGTGCACAGGGATTGGGGTACACAGGGATGGTTGGAGGGATGGATGGGGGTACACAGGGATTGGGGTACACAGGGATGGTTGGGGGTACACAGAGATCGGGGTACACAGGGATGGTTGGAGGGATGGATGGGGTATAGAGGGATCGGGGTACACAGGGATGGATGGATAGGGGTACACAGGGATGGTTGGAGGGATGGATGGGGTACAGAGGGATCGGGGTACACAGAGATGGAGGGATGGATGGAGGGATGGATTGGGGTACACAGGGATGGTTGGAGGGATGGATGGGGGTACAGAGGGATCGGGGTACACAGGGATGGTTGGGGGTACACCGAGATCGGGGTACACAGGGATGGTTGGAGGGATGGATGGGGGTACAGAGGGATCGGGGTACACAGGGCTGGAGGGATGGGGGTACACAGGGATCGGGGTACACAGGGCTGGACACATACTGTCTCCTCGGACGCTCACTCTCCCCACCCAGCCCCACAAGCTCCTTCCTGCTAAATATCAGCCCCGCCCCCCGTGACCCCACCCGCTGGGGAGGGACAGCCCGGGCTGGGTGCAGCCGGACAGACTGTGCAGGGGGCACCCAGGAAGGTAAGGACACGCTGTGCTCTGCTCCCCAACCCCGCCATGCGCCCCGCTCTGGGCCCCTCTACCCTACAGCCCCCCACCACCATTAGACCCCACTCCTCTTCCCGAGCCAGGGAGAGAACCCAGGAGTCCTGGCTCCCAGCGTCCCCTCCTCTAACCACTAGACCCAACTCCCCTCCCAGAGCTGGGGGGACAACCCAGGGGTCCTGAGCCCTGTGGGTGGTGTCGTGGGTCCCCAGTAGCGGAGAGGGGCTGGGAGGAGAGTCCATGGGGTGACCGTCCAGGGGCAATGGAAAGAAATGAAACCAAAGTGAGGAAGGGGGATGAGGGGCCAGATACTGGGCAGGGGGGGTCCATGGGGTTGAGCCGGGGTGGCAGGGAGGGGGCAGGATACCGGGCTAGGGGGGTCCATGGGGCTGAGCCAGGGCGGCAGGGAGGGGGCAGGATACCGGGCTAGGGGGGTCCATGGGGCTGAGCTGGGGCGGCAGGGAGGGGGCAGGATACCGGGCTGGGGGGGTCCATGGGGCTGAGCCAGGGCGGCAGGGAGGGGGCAGGATACCGGGCTAGGGGGGTCCATGGGGCTGATCCCCAGGGCGGGGGCCGCGAGCTGGCTGAGGGGGGCTGGGTTTGCGCAGGTCCCAGGCTGACGGGAAGGTGTAAGAACAGCTCAGGGAAGTGGCTGGGGTGTGAAAAGCAGACGCAGAGAACAGCAGCTCCGCTAACCACTGGAGAACGCTCCTCCCCGCCCCCACCGGGGCTAGAGCGAGACCCAGGCGTCCTGGCTCCCAGCCCCCACCCCCACCCCCACCCTCTAGCTACTAGGCCTCACTCCCCTCCCAGAGCCAGGGAGAAAACCCAGGCGTCCTGGCTCCCAGCCCCGCCCTCCTGCTCTAACCACTAGCCCCCACTCCCCTTTCCCGGGGCAGGGGGAGAACATGAGTCACTGCAGCAGTTTGACTCAGCGGGGCCCAGCTGGGGCGACTGGGACGCTGGGTGGGCGGGGGAGGGGCGATACCAGCAATGAGGGGGGGGTGTCCCCCGATTCCAGGGCTCCTGGGCCCAGCTCGGGTTTCTCTTGCAGGTCCGGTAGCCAAGACTCTGCCCGGCGGCCCGGCTCGGCGGGAGATGTGGGCCTGTAGCGTGGGGAGCTGCCTGCTGGCCGTGCTCAGCCTGGTGCTGCTCTCCATGGCTCTCGTCACCGACTACTGGCTCTTGGCCATTGGCGCCAAGGACACGGCCCACAGCGGGCTGTGGCAGGAGTGCCTGCCCGTTGGGTGCCAGAGCCCAGCCCACGTCACCGGTGAGCAGACGGCTCGGATGTGGCCCCTCTGGGGTGGGGCGGGGGCTGGTACTTATCCAGGGGCCTCTCACCCAGCGCTGGGATGCGGCCACCTCTGGGGTGCGGCGTGGGGGGTGTTTATACGGGGATCCCACGCCCGGCGCTGAGACATGGCCATCACTGGGGTCAGGAGGGGGGCTGGTTATACAGGGACCCCTCGCCTGGTGCTGGGATGCGGCCACCTCTGGGGTGCGGCACAGAGGGTGTTTATATGGGGATCCCACGCCCGGCGCTGAGACATGGCCATCACTGGGGGTCGGGAGGGGGGCTGGTTATACAGGGACCCCTCGCCTGGTGCTGGGATGCAGCCACCTCTGGGGTGGGACGGGGGGGCTGGTTATAATAATAATTAATAATGGAGATATCCCATCTCCTAGAACTGGAAGGGACCTTGAAAGGTCATCGAGTCCAGCCCCCTGCCTTCACTAGCAGGACCAAGTACTGATTTTGCCCCAGATCCCCAAGTGGCCCCCTCAAGGATTGAACTCACAACCCTGGGTTTAGCAGGCCAATGCTCAAAGCACTGAGCTATCCCCCCCCCCTATACAGGGGCCCCTTGCCCTGCCCTGAGATGCAGCCACCTCTGGGGTGGGACATGGGGGGTATTTATACAGGGCCCCCTTGCCCGATCCTGGGGTGTACATGGACAGCTCTGCCGATGCCCCTCACTCCCGACCCGCAGCCCCCTGCTCCCCCAGCCCTGGCCTCCCCAGTGCAGGCGGGGGCTTGGGACTGCGGGGCAGGGGGGTTCCTCATTAACCCTTCGTGTCCCTGTCCCCCCACAGGGTATATACAAGCCACACGGGCCTTCCTGATCCTGGCCGCGCTGGCCACCGCCGCGTCCGTCCTGTCCCTCCTGCTCTCCGTGACGTCTTGCATCCGCATCCCTGTGAGCACCGACCTCCTGGCCTCCATCGCAGCCTTCACCGCCGGTAGGGACCGGACTCAGGGCCTGTCCCGTCAGTGGGTGGGGGGCGCTGGTCCGGCCCCAGGGCGGGGGGGCAGGGAATGGGGTACGGGGCCTGTCCCCTCTAGGGGGCGCCGGCTCCCATCCAGCCCCAGGGTGGCGGACTGACTGGCCGAGGGGGTCCGATCTGGCCCCATGGGGGGAGGGGGCTGTCCGAGGGGGTCCGATCTGGCCCCACGGGGAGGCGGGGGAGAACGGCCGTCTCAGGGGCTCTAACTCCCCCCCCCCCTCCACAGGCAGCTGCACCCTCATTGCCATGGGCGTATACACCGGCGAATCGTGGCACAAGAACCAGGACGGGCAGATCCAACTGACCTTCGAATGGTCCTTCTATCTGGGCTGGGCCGCCCTGCCGCTGCTGGCCCTGAGCGGTGAGAGCCGGGCCGCGGTGCCGGGGGGGGGTGGGGGTGGGCAGGAGCCAGTGGATGGGTGCTGGGGGGCAGGGGAGGGGGCGCTGGGGGGAGCGGGGCAGGGAGCCACGGGGGGCAGGGTCCTGTGGGGAGAGGCCAGGGGATGGGGTGCTGTGGGAGCCATGGGGGGCAGGAGCCACTGGATGGGTGCTGGGGGGCAGGGGAGGGGGCGCCGTGGGGAGCAGGGTGCTAGGGGGCGTGGTGGGAGGGGGCACCGTGGGAATCTGGGTCAGGGTGCCACGGGGGGCAGGGTGCTGGGGGGAATGGGGTAGGGAGCCATGGGGCAGCAGGCGGCAGGGGGCGGCTGGGGTTGTGGGGGTGCCGTGTTGGGGGGAGGAGGCTGGGGGGCTGCAGGGAGGGGATGCTGCGCAGGGCGAGGGGGCTGTGGGGAGATGGGGGCACTGTGGGGGGCAGGGCGCTGTGGGGCAGGGGGTGCTGGAGGGGGCTGTGGGGCTGTCTCCAATCTCTCCCATCTCCCCCCAGGTACCTTCGCCCTTGTGGCCCACCAGCGCCATGCGGGATACGAGAGGCAGTGACCGGAGCCCCGGAGAGATGGGGGACTGGATGGACCCCCCTGCTGGAGCGGAGCCGGCGCCCCCTAGAGGGGAAAGGCCTCATGCCCCATTCCCTGCCACAGCCGATCCCCGCCCTCTGCCGTGGGGCTGGAGGGCAGCCAGCGCCCCCAGATGCTCTAGTCGGTGGTTTTAGGGTCTGTTCATCTTTGGGCCTTTTCTTGCTTTGAAATAAATTGTCCCTTTGCATCCGAACCCCGTCTCCCCCCAGTTACTGGACCCACAGCGGGGACTGGGCTGGGTGGGCCCGGGACCGATCGGGGGGGCCGCCTGGACCATGGGGGTTCCAGAATCTTGGGGTTACCATGGGAGTCAAGATGTGATTAGAGCCGGGGGAGGGGGGCCTGGCTCTTTGGCTCTAACCACTAGGCCTGACCCCGAGGGATACCTGGCCAATGCCCAGTGGCAGGGAGTCCCGGGGGGTAACCCCACCAATGCCCAGTGGTGGGCAGTACTGGGGGTTAACCCCACCATTGTCCAGCGGCAGGGAGTCCCGGGGGTTAACCCCGCCAATGCCCAGTGGTGGGCAGTACTGGGGGTTAACCCCGCCAATGCCCAGCGGCAGGGAGTCCCAGGGGGTTACCCCGCCAATGCCCAGTGGTGGGCAGTACTGGGGGTTAACCCCACCAATGCTCAGCGGCAGGGAGTCCCGGGGTTTAACCCCACCAATGCCCAGTGGTGGGCAGTACTGGGGGTTAACCCCACCAATGCCCAGCGGTAGGGAGTCCCGGGGTTTAACCCCACCAATGCCCAGTGGTGGGCAGTACTGGGGGTTAACCCCACCAATGCCCAGCGGCAGGGAGTCCCGGGGGTTAACCCCGCCAATGCCCAGCGGCAGGGAGTCCCAGGGGTTAATCCCGCCAATGCCCAGCGGCAGGGAGTCCCAGGGGTTAACCCCACAGTTTTTTCAGCGTTGCTGTGCCTGGTTTCCCCTGTCTATGATGGGCTCCAAGCTGGGGGCGGCCGGGCTCTGTCTCTCCTGCGTGTCGACCGTGCTGCTGACGGTATCTGCTGCCACTGAGTCCTGGCTCCAGCTCTGGGTCCTGGGCATCGTCTTTCACCGGGGGCTGTGGAGGGAGTGTCAGCTGGGGGCCTGCGCCCCCCTCCAGGGCCAGCCAGGTAGGGACATCGGGTTAACCCTGCTCTGATCTAGTGGCGGGGAGTCCCACTGGTTAAACCTGCTCTGATCTAGTGGCAGGGGGTCCCACTGGTTAACCCAGCTCTTATCCAGTGCCGGGGAGTCCCACAGGTTAACCCAGCTCCTATGTAGTGGCAGGCAGTGACCCGGCTTAACCCTGCCAATTTAAGGCCCAGTGGTGGGGAGTCCCTCATGCTCCATCATCAGGGAGTAGCTGGATAGGGAAACTGACTGAAAGAAAGCGTGGGGGGGCTCAGCTCTACCCACCCAGGAGGAAGGCCTGGTTTCGGGGGGGTGTGCAGCTCCCCCTTTTCCTCCCCACTTCGCTGCTGTCAATGCACCGCGCATGGAGCATTGGCGCCATCCACCGGCCACATGGGGACACGGCAGGTCATGGAGACGTCCTGGGGGCTGGGGTGAACCCAGACCAGGTACTGGGGATCTCAGGGCAGGAGTTGGGGGGGGGGGCGCCAGGGTGTGCAGAGGGGTGGGGGTGGCAGGGCGAGCTCTCACTGACACCCCCATTTCTGCTCCTCCCCCCCAGCGTATGTGGGAGGATCGAAGGGCTGCCTGGTTCTGGCCCTCCTGGCCGGGTACCTCTCCGTGCTGTGTGGGGCCCTGGCACTCGCCCCCCGCCCGGCCCCCAGGGGGCTTGACTGGGCCCGGGGGGCTGCTGCCCTCTGCTTCCTCACAGGTAAGGGGAACCCCCCAAACCCCTCTCCTACCCTTTGACCTCCATAATGCCTCCCCCCCTTCCCAGCCCTCCTGACCCCCAACCCAACATCTGACCCGCAACTCCTTCCACACTCCTGATCCCCACCCTCCCTCCGTCTGCCCCCCAAATTCCTCCAGTACCCCCCACCTTGACTTCCCACCCCCCGGTTCTCCCCAGCCCCACATCTTGTGTCTCGCAGGCACCTTGGCCATGGTGGCTCTAGGCTGTTTCATGGGCGGATCGGCCGGGGAAGCCGGCGGCAGCTGGGCCTGGTCGCTGGCGGTGGGCTGGGCGGCGGTGCCCATGGCCGGGTTGGCAGGTGAGCACCCGGAGGGCACGGGGGGGGGGGACACACGGAGGAGAAGCGTCTTACAGCCACACTGACCCCCCCGCCCGATCTGTTCCAGGCACCTGTCACTGCCAGGCTTGGCGGAGGGAGCGACACCTGCACAGAGCCCCAAGAGGATCGCCCAGCTCAGGGTGATGCCCGCCCAGGGCGCTTGGACGCCTGGGTCCCCCAGTCTCGCCCCCCCCAAGCTATTAAACCCTGTCTGCAAGCCAGAGATGCCCTGCAGGACTCTGGACCGACTGGGGTTGGGATGCAGCCACCTCTGGGGCGGGGCAGCTGGGGAACAGCCGCATATAACAGCGCACGGGGATCGATTGCCCAGGGCTCGGCCCCGCCTCTGGGGGGGGAACAGCTGGGTTTAACTAACAGCCCGGACGCCTGGGTTCCCTCCCGAGGGGGCGGGGCTCTAGGGCCCGGGCCGGGTCCAGCCCCGTCAATCTTCACCAGGGGGCGGCAGAGACCCGCCCCTCGTGACCTGCAGCTGGAGCCTGGGTCACGTGGCCCTGCCCGCCTCATCTCGTGCCCATGGAGCTGCAGGGGCCCATGCTGCACGCCGATTGGCCGGCGTGTTGAGTCCCGCCCACCGGGCGCGGTGATTGGTTCCGGGAGAGGTACTGCCCCCTTCGTGCTTGGCTAGACGTTTAAGGCCCGGTCTGGCCGCCATGATTGGCTGTTTCACGAACCGTTGCACATTCTGATTGGTCGGCTTTGCGCCATCTGCCCACTGATAGCGCTGATTGGATTCGCTCTCTCCTGATTGGACCATCGCGCGGCCTGGCTACGATTGGCTGAACGCCCCACATGCCGCGTCTCCATTGGTCGAGCCTGAGGTCACGCCTCCGATCGGCGCCAATTGGTTCCGCCTCCGGCCCGCCCCTCAGCCTATTGGCCGCAGGGATCCAGCCCCGCCCTGGCGCCGACCCAGCGCGCTGATTGGCTCCGATCCCGGAAGGGGGCGTGGCCAGTCGCGGAGCGGGACAATGGCGGCGTTGCGGGCGCTGGTTGGGGTGAAGCGGGTCATAGACTATGCCGTGAAGGTGGGCGGGGCTCGGACGCCTGGGTCCCTTCCACGGCTCCTGTCCCGCGAGGATTTTGGGGGGGAGCGCTCGGACGCCTGGGTCCCTGTCCCGCGGGGGCGCCCGGACGCCTGGGTCCCTGTCTCGCGGGGGAGGGCGCTCGGACGCCTGGGTCCCTGTCCCTCGGGGGCGGGGGGAAGCGCTCGGACGCCTGGGTCCCTGTCCCGAGGGGGGGGCGCTCGGACGCCTGGGTCCCTGTCCCTCGGGGGCGGGGGGAAGCGCTCGGACGCCTGGGTCCCTGTCCCGAGGGGGGGGCGCTCGGACGCCTGGGTCCCTGTCCCGAGGGTGGGGCGCTCGGACGCCTGGGTCCCTGTCCCGCGGGGCGGGGGAGAGCACTCGGACGCCTGGGTCCCTGTCCCTCGGGGGCGGGGGGAAGCGCTCGGACGCCTGGGTCACTGTCCCTCGGGGCGGGGGAGGGCACTCGGACGCCTGGGTCCCTGTCCCGCGGTGGGGGGGGCGCTCGGACGCCTGGGTCCCGCGGTGACGCTCTGCCCCCCAGGTGCGGGTGCGGCCGGGCGGCGGGGTGGTGACGGACGGGGTGAAACACTCCATGAACCCCTTCTGCGAGATCGCGCTGGAGGAGGCGGTGCGGCTGCGGGAGCGGCGCCTGCTGCAGGAGATCGTGGTGGTCAGCTGCGGGCCGCAGCAGTGCCAGGTACCCCCCCATAGACCCCCGCCCCCCATAGACTCCCCCGTCAGGTACTGCCCCCCATAGATCCCTCCGCCCCCTACAGCCCCCCCACCAGGTACTGCCCCCCATAGACCCCCCTGCTCTTCTACGGCCCCCCCACCAGGTACTGCCCCCCATAGACCCCCTGCTCTTCTACGGCCCCCCCACCAGGTACTGCCCCCCCATAAACCCCCCTGCTCTTCTACGGCCCCCCCACCAGGTACTGCTCCCCAATGACCCCCCCACCCTCCTACAGACCCCCCCCGCCCGGTACCACCCCCCATAGACCCCCCCATCAGGTACTGCCCCCCCTGCTCCTATAGGCCCCCCTCCTACAGCCCCCCCCCAGTGCCAGGTATGGCCCCCCACCAGCTCCTATAGATCCCCCGTGCCAGGTACTGGCCTCCCCTTCTCTGGCAGCATCCCCCCCAGCTCCCTCTGACCCCCCCACTGCCACCCTACAGCCCTCATCGCCTCCCCCGAACTCCCAGTGCCAGGTACCACCCCCCCGACTCATATAGACCCCCCTGCCTTCTTACAGACTCTCCCCCCCAGGTACCGCCCCCCCCAATGTTTCCTGACCCTCACCCCAAGCCAGGTACCAGTCCCCACCCCCTGCTCCCCCTGACGTCCCCCTGCCCCTCTCCAGCTTCCCCCCAGCCCCAAGTGCCAGGCCTCAGCCCTATTGGCAGAGGGAGAGCTGCTGACCCGCCCCCTCCAGCTGAGAGGCCAAGGGCTAGGTGGACCCCGGGGAGCCAGCCCCCCCCCTGGAGTCGGGGCCACATTTGGGGGACCGTGTGTTGGGTGGGTTGGGATCCAGGGGCTGCCCCGCCTGTCCCTGAATTCAAACTCTGCCCCCTGCAGGAGACCATCCGGACCGCGCTGGCCATGGGGGCTGACCGGGGGCTCCACGTGGAGATCCCAGCCCCCCAGTACGAGAGCCTCGGCCCCTACCAGGTGGCCAAGATCTTGGCGGCGCTGGCTAAGAAGGAGGGGGTCAGCCTGGTGCTGCTGGGCAAGCAGGTGAATTCCCCTCCCCCGCTCTGCCCCACGGGCTCATCTACCCCAGTATGCTGCCTCCTCCCTGCTCAGCCCCACAGGCCCAACTACCCCGCTATCCCACCTCCTCCCTGCCCCCCACTCCTCCCCGCTCACCCCCATGGGCCCATCTACCCTGGTATTCTGCCTCCTCCCTGCCCCCCACCCCTCCCCGCTCACCCCCACAGGCCCATCTACCCCGGTATCCCGCCTCCTCCCCGCTCAGCCCCTCGGGCTCATCTACCCCGCTATCCCGCCTCCTCCCCACTCAGCCCATCTCGGGCCCAGCTCGTGACACTGCTCCCTGCGGCAAGTGATGGGAAGGGGCCCAAGGGGCCCGTCCAGGGTGTGACTCGTTTTCTCCTTCCCAGGCCATCGACGACGACTGCAACCAGACGGGGCAGATGACGGCGGCGCTGCTGGACTGGCCCCAGGTGGTTGCCCCCCTGGTGGGGGGTCCTGGCAGCAGGGGGTTCTGGAAGCTGCGGGTGGGAGGATCCCAGCAGCGGGGGGTGGGGGGTGGAAGGAGGGGGAGGATCCTGGCAGTGGGGCGTTCTGGGAGCTGCTGGGGGGTGGTGGTGTCAGATCCTGGCAGCGGGGGACTCTGGGAGCTGGGGGGTGGATCCCGGCAGCGGGGGGCTCTGGGAGCTGCGGGGGAGGCTCTGGGAGCTGGGGGGAGGGGGGGAGGATCCCGGCAGTGGGGGGTTCTTGGAGCTGGGGGGGGCGGGGATCACAGCAGCGTGGGGCTCTGAGACCTACGGCGGGGGGCGTGTTTGGATCCTGGCAGCGGGGGGCTCTGGGAGCTGCGGTGGGGGGGATCCCAGCAGTGTAGGATTCTAGGGGCTGGGGGCGAAGGATTCTGGGCCTGGGGGGGGGGATCCTGGGTGATGGGCGATAACACCCCCCTCCCCCCCCCGTGCCCCTGCAGGGGACCTTCGCCTCGGCGCTGACGCTGGAGGGGGAGCAGCTAACGGTGGAGCGGGAGGTCGACGGGGGGCTGGAGAGCATCCGGCTCAGGCTGCCGGCCGTGGTGACGGCCGACCTGCGGCTCAACGAGCCCCGTTACGCCACCCTGCCCAACATCATGGTGAGGGGAGGCCGCTTCTGGGGCGGGGCGGGGGCGCTGCTTATACCGGGACCCCTCCCCCGGCTCAGAGATGCAGCCACCTCTGGGGCGGGGCAGGGGCTGGTTATATGGGGACCCTTCCCCTGGGGGGTCTCGCACAACTCTTCGCTAGTGCCAAGCCGCAAAACCCTCCGGGCGCTGGCATCGCACAGCCGCCAGCAGGTGTCACCCCACCCCCAGTCAGGCCGCGGGAATGCTCCCAGAGCCGCTCACCCAGGAAAAGGCCCAGGCCTGGCACCCCACGTCTGTACTCTCCGGCCCTGGGCGGCTGCCTGACCAGTGTAAGTTCATTACTTAGGCCAGCCCCCCCTCGATGCGGACAGGACACGCACCAGCCTTTGTAAATCGAGCGGAGATTTCCCGAGCGCCCCGTTTTAGGGAAAGCTCAGAGCCGATTAACCCCCGAGAGCTGGATGGTACGTGATTGGTCGCCGTCAAAGGGCAGAGAGCAAAGAAAAGAGAAGCTAAAGGCCCAATGTCAATCTGACACCGTCTCACACTGGGCAGGGTTGAGATCTGCCACTTTCTCACCCCGCTGCACGTTGCCGGTTTCCCTCCGATACCAGGACCAGGCTCCTCGGTTGAAGTTTTCTCTTCCCCAGCGCTCTGGGTGGGGGTCCTGTGTGTGTCACTAGCGTATTTCACGCAGCAAAATCTCATCCCCTCTTGCGCCCCGGGAGGGTGTGTGTGTTTGGACAGAACAGCGGGTTTCAGCAGATCGTAGATGCCTTACCTGGCCTGCTCCCTATGGAACATCCCAGCCACGCTGGAGTGAATACGGGGGTCACCAGGGGCGGTTTGGAGGTGCAGTGTGTCACCGTAACAGCCACACGACACCAGATCACAATATCGGAGTTACCTGTGCGGGAAATGTCAGGAACTGGAGCCTGATGGGACTCCTGGGTTCTGTCCCAGCTCTGGGAGGGGAGTGGGGTCTAGTGGTTAGAGCACCGGGGGCTGGGAGCCCGGACTCCTGGGTTCCACGCCTGGCTCTCTCCCCAGAAAGCCAAGAAGAAGAAGATCGAGGTGCTGAAGGCGTCGGACCTGGGGGTCGATCTCTCCTCCCGGCTGGCCGTGCAGTGCGTGGAAGAGCCGCCCCAGCGCCAGGCCGGCGTCAAGGTGGAGACAGTGGACGACCTCGTGGGCAAGCTGAAGGAGGGGGGCCTGATCTGAGCCCCCAGCCGGTGAGTGCGGCCCCTAGCCCCGGCTCTCCCCTTGCAGACACTGACAGTACTGGGGAGAGAACCCAGGAGTCTGGGCTCTCAGCTCCCCCCCCCCCCCCCGCTCTAATCACTAACCCCCCTCCCGAAGCTGGGGAGCGAACCCAGGAATCCTGATGCCCAGCCCCTCCCCCCCAGCCCTCCTCTAACCACTAGAGACCACTCCCCTCCCAGAGCTGGGGAGGGAACCAGGAATCCTGGCTCCCCCCCCCCCATAACCCCTGGAGTCACCCCACACTGATCTCTCTGTGGCTTGTTTCTCTTCCAGCCCCTCCTGGAGCCGCTGCGCCCAGCTCTCCTGCTGCTGTGACGGGCGGTGCCCTGGGGGTCCCCATCCCCGGGACCTGGCACTGCCCCCCATGATTGTAACCGTGCTGCCTTCCGGCCCCGCCGGCTGCCCCTGAGCCGCTGCTCCGTCAGCCCCCGGTGCTCAGGAACCATAAACCCCGCTGGGTCTTTGGAGAGTCGCTGTCCGTCTGTCCTTCGGCCGGCCCAGCCGCGCCCAGGGAGGGGCCCTGGCTTTGGGGGGCCGCCCAGGCCCAGAGGCGGAGTTTGGGGGGGGGCGTTGTGGAATAAGGGTGGGGCGTACGGGGACTTGGGGGGGGGATTATTGTAGGATGGGCATGGCTTGGGAAGACAAGGTGGGGCTTAGTGGGGAAGAGGAGGGGGTGCAGATTATGGGGGGGGAGTGGTAGGGGTGGGGTTGGGTGGATAGAGGTCTGGGGGTGGGACTTGGGAGGATGTGGGGGCGTTATTGGAGGAATGATACCCAGGAGCTGCTGTAGGGCCCCCCAGGGAGACGCGGACGGACGGGGGCCCCTCACGAGAGCCGGGATCGATCCCGGCTGGGCTCGGGCGGGCGGCTCTTCCCCTCACTCCCAACTCAGGATGTGGGGCCCAGTGGAGGGAAAGCAAAGAGGGGGGATCCTGCTGTTCCCCTTTGGAACTCCCTGCCGCTGGATGCCCCTAGGCCTGACCAGGCTGCGAATGTTCATCCTCCCATGCTGCTCCCCCTGCTGGTGTAGCAGAGCCCCTGTGGGGGGGAGGGGGAGAGGAGCCCCCTGGCGGCTACAGCCCGGCTCCCACATCTTCCTCTGCCGCAGCTGGCCCCGGTCAGGGCCCATCCTGGAGGAGACGGGCCTGGGCTCATCCGGCCGCACCCCATCCCGGCTCCGGTCCCCGCCCTGCTGCAGCCCAGCCCGGGGGGGGAACTTTCACAATGGGTCCATCAGTTCAGTGCCCAGGAGGGGGGAGGAGCCCCCCCTTCCAGCTTGAGAAGGGGGGTTCAGAGCGTCCTGGCAGCAGGGGCTGGCATGGGGGGCCCCTTGGAGGGGGGAGGAGGTTTTGGGTGTGTACGGCTGTCCTCGCCCCTTGAGCCGGGCCCCCTGCTGGGGATGGGGGGTGTCTGGGAGTCTATCTTCTTCAAAGCCGAAGAACCGGTCCCACACCTTTCATCCCCCCACATGCACAATGTTCCCTGCCCTGCACTTGGGAGCTGGGCCCTGCTGCAGTCACTTCTGGGCTGGAGCAGCCGCATATAACGCTGCCGGGGGACAGTTTGCTCAGAGGGGGGGGGAGTCGAGGAGCAGCCCCCCCCCCCCCAAGGAGCAGGGCACAGAGGTGATGATGCTTGTGGCTAATTACAGCAGTCGTTTCTCCCCCCCCAGGAGCTATTGCTAGAAAGGTCCCGACCCCTCCCGGGCAGCCTCCCCCCCGCGCGCCCCGCCGGCTTAACCGGTTCCCCGCCCGCCTCGCCGGGAGAATGAGCCTTTGTCCGCCCTCCCCCCCCCCCCCGGGTGTTTGTGTCCCGGCCCCTCCCCCCCGGCCAGCTTCCCCCCCGCCCCTGTCATGGCCGGCAGGTGCCCGGACACCTGGGCCGGCGCCGCCCGGCTCCTGCTGCTGCTGGGTGAGTGCGGGCTGGGGGGGTCCTGCCGGGAGGGGTCAAGGGGGACCCGGCCCCTCCCCCCGGGACCTGTGGGGGGACGCGGTCCCAGAAACGTCACCACGGGACAGACTCGCTCCGGGAAGATTCACCGGAACCTCCCGGGGACCTGTCCTCCCCCCGCCCCGTAGTGACCCCCCCCCCCCGCGAGGGATTCGGTGCCCCCGGAATTGGGGCAGGGGGAGGAAACGGTTCGGGAGATAAGCCAGGAGTCTTGACTCCCACCCCCCCGCCACTAAACCCCTCCTGCCCAGAGAACACAGGAGTCCTGGCTCCGAGCCCCCCCCCCCCACTAGACCCCCCCCCCTGCCCAGAGAACACAGGAGTCCTGGCTCCGAGCCCCCCCCACTAGATCCGCCCCCCCGAGAACCCAGGAGTCCTGGCTTCCAGCCCCCCCCCCACTGTAACCACTAAACCCCACTCCCCTCCCACAGCAGCAGGCCTCATTTGACCCCCCAGGGACCCGATGAATCAGAGCCGCGGCGAGCGCCCGGTGCCCGCTGGGCTCAGCCACCCCGCGTCTGCCAGCGCCTCTCGCGGCCCCCCCCCAGCCCCGACTCAGCCCACAGCCTCTGGGCCCAGGCCCAGCCCACGGCCAACCTGCAATCGCCGGGCTGCTTCTAGGGAACAGTAGGGACGGCTCATCCCAGTGTGGAGATGCAGCCACCTGTGGGGCGGGACACCTGGGGAACAGCCACATATAAGACCACACGGGGACAGCTCACCCAGCACAGAGCTGCAGCTGCCTCTGGGGTGGGGCAACTGGGGAACAGCCACATATAACACGGGCACAGATCACCAGGCACAGAGCTGCAGCTGCCTCTGGGGCGGGGCAACTGGGGAACAGCCAGACATAACGCCACTCGGGCACAGCGCGCTAGAGTTGAGGCCGGGAGGGGAGGAGGATCCTGTGTTAAATCCAGCCACAGGAGGGATCAGGCAGCAGGAAATCACCCTCCTTTGGCTATTACCAAATCACCAGGGCCAATGTCCTGGGGCCTAACGGCCACGAAGGAGCCAGGCTGCGGGTCGGGAGAGCTGGGGTAGGAGGGGGGAGCCCAGGCCTGGGCTAGCAGGGGGCTGCGGGTCCGGAGTGAGGGGCACCGGCAGCGCTGACCTGCCCGATTCCTCTCTGCATTGATCTAGTTTGGGACAAGGCAGCTGCTCCCATCAATGGCTCCTTCTCCCCCTGGCCCCATGCAGCTGGGTCCCTGACTCATCTGGGAGAGGCCTCACTCCCGACCTGCAGCCCCCACTAGCCCAGCCCTGGGCTCCCCCCCAGCCCTGCCGATGCCCCTCACTCCCGACCCGCAGCCCCCTGCTAAACCAGCTGCCCTGCCCCCCCCCCCCCAGTGTTCTGCCGATAGCTGTCAGGCCTGGCTCTGGGAGGGGAGTGGGGTCCAGTTATAGCTGGGGGGAGCTGGGAGCCTGGACTCCTGGGTTCTGTTCCTCCATTGCCACTGGCTGCCCATAGCTGACGCGTGGGGCGGGGGGATTCAGTCTCTGTGTTGGGGGTGGGGGGGCTGGGCCAGCAGCGGGAGAGGGGGAGGGCAAAGGCTCCCTGGCTAGGGGTGAGGGGCGGAACCGAGCCCAGAACTGACCAGCCTCCCTCTGTCTCCCCCAAGGCCCCGCACTCCCCTTCCCCCTCCAGCTGCCTCCCGGCCCCCTGGCAGTGCTGCTGGGGGGGAACCTCTCGATCCCCCTCTCCTACCCCCCGGCCCAGCCACCCCCCAGAATTGTCTGGCAGAGGAACCTGACGGCGCTGGCAGACGGACGCCTGGGTCCCAACGGCTCGGTGGCCGTGGCCTCGGCCTACCAGGACCGGCTCAGCGTGGACCCCCAAGGGGGGGCGCTCACCATCGCCCCCGTGGCCCTGCAGGACGCCGGCCCCTACACGGTCGAGGTCTTCCCGCTGGGGGGCCAGGTGTGGAGGGGGCACATCCAGGTGGAGGTGTATGGTAAGTGGGGGTGGCCCGGACGCCTGGGTTCTATGCCGAGCCCTGGGAGGGGAGTGGGGTTTAGTGGTTGGAGCGAGGGGGAGGGAGCTGGGAGCCAGGACTCCTGGGTTCTATCTCCCCTCTGGGAGGGCGGGGGGGGGGGGGGGGAGAGGTCTAGTGGATAGAGAAGAGGGGGGAGGGGCTGGGAGCCAGGACACCTGGGTTTTTTCCCCATGCCTGTTTCCCCCCCGCAGAGCTGGTAGGGAACGTCTCTGTGACGCCCCCGTCCCTGGCGGTGAGCGAAGGCGCCGGGTCGGCGGCTCTCACCTGCGCCCCCGTGCGGGGCACCGTCACCTGGACCAAGGACGGGCAAAGCCTGGACCAGAACCCCCGGTACCGGCTCTCGGCTGGGACCCTCCAGATCAGCCGGCCCAACCGGAACGACAGCGGCACCTACTACTGCACCGTGTCCAACCCGTTCAGCACCGGCACCGGAACCGCCCAGATCCGGGTCTATTGTGAGTGCAGGCCGGACGCCGGGGCAGATGGGCCTGAGCCGGGCCAGAAAGGTGGGGGGGCGGGGCCCATCTGGGTCGGGGATCCCGGGCTGCCTGGGCCAAGCAGGGAGCAGGGGAGACCAGACTCGCTTCCCCGGTTCTGACTCGGTTCTGGTTCCCTTCCCAGACGGGCCGGAGCCCCCCACGATCAGCCTCTCGTCGGACCGTGACCCGGAGCCCCGGCGCTACGTCCGGGTGAACAGCACGGTGGAGCTGGGCTGCCGGGCTCCGTCGGACCCCCCCGCCCAGATCTACTGGAGCCTGGCCGACGCCAGCGACCCCCTGGTCCCGGCCCAGCCGGACCTGACGCTGCCCCGGGTGCAGCTCAGCCAGGCCGGGCTCTACTCCTGCCTCGCCAGCAACCCGCAAACCCAGCGCCAGCTCCGCGCCACCCTGATCCTCACCGTCATCCGTGGGTGCTGCCGGGCCCTTCCCCTCCAGGGGGCGCCAGCTCCCATCTGTCCCCAGGGTGGGGGCGGGGAATGGGGCACGGGGCCTTTCCCCTTTAGGGGGCGCCGGGTTCCCAGCCAGCCCCAGAGCAGAGGATTGGCAGGCTCAGGGGGGCGGGGAATGGGGCACGGGGCCTTTCCCCTCTAGGGGGCGCTGGGTTCCCAGCCAGCCCCAGGGCAGGGACTGGCTGGCTCAGGGGGGCGGGGAATGGGGCACGGGGCCTTTCCCCTCTAGGGGGCACCGGGTTCCCAGCCAGCCCCAGGGCAGGGGATTGGCTGGCTCAGGGGAGTGGGGAATGGGGCACGGGGCCTTTCCCCTCTAGGGGGCGCTGGGTTCCCAGCCAGCCCCAGGGCAGGGACTGGCTGGCTCAGGGGGGCGGGGAATGGGGCACGGGGCCTTTCCCCTCTAGGGGGCGCTGGATTCCCAGTCAGCCCCAGGGCAGGGACTGGCTGGCTCAGGGGGGCGGGGAATGGGGCACGGGGCCTTTCCCCTCTAGGGGGCGCCGGGTTCCCAGCCAGCCCCAGGGCAGGGGATTGGCTGTCTCAGGCGTGGGGGAGGGACTATCGGGCTGATCTGTTTCTCTCTCTCTCCCCCACCCAGAGATCCCCCCCGGATCCCCCTTCTGCTCCCTGGACTCAGTGGCCAATGGCACAGCCCTTCGCTTCCTCTGCTCATGGCCGGGGGGCTCCCCGGCTCCCAGCCTGAATCTGCAGGGGCTGCCGGGGGGTGGGGAGCAAGGGGTCGGCCCCACCCTCGAGCGGACCCTGAGCTCCCCCCCGCCCGCCCTCAATGGTACCCAGGTCACCTGCCTGGGGAGACACCTCGCCGCAGAGGGGAACTGCAGCATGACACCCGGTGAGACCCCAGCTCCACTGCCGGGGTGCAGTACCGGCTTCGGCCATGGGGGGCAGCACCGGGCTTGGGCACTGACCCTGACCCTAATTCTAGGGAGGGGCTGGCACCCCCAGGGGGAAGGGGCAGGGGTCCCTGCCACATGGGCGGGGCATGGGCCATGTCGGCAGAGTTGGTGTCCAATGGATGGGCGGGACGGGAGGAGTAAATGCAGGGGAGAGGCCTGGATGTCCAGTGGGTGGGGTGTGAATCAAGTGGGCGGGGCTAGCATTCAATGGGTGTGGCCTGGAGTGTGAGGGTGGAGCTAAAGTCCAGCTGATGGGGACAGGGCCAGGATACCATGGGTGGGGTTAGCATCCAGGGGGAGGGGCCTGAATGCTATGGGTGGGGCTAGCATCCAGGGGGAGGGGCCAGGATACCATGGGAGGAGCTAGTATCCAGGGGGAGTGGCCAGGGTACTATGGGCGGAGCTAGTATCCAGGGGAAGGGGCCAGGATACTTTGGGTGGGGCTGGCCTCCAGGGGGAGGGGCCTGAATGCTATGGGTGGGGCTAGCATCCAGGGGGAGGGTCCAGGACTCTGCAGGTGGGGCTAGCCCCAAGGGGGAAGGGCCTGGATGATGGGGCGGGGTTAACATCTGGCAACTCCACCCAAATCAACTCCCCGCCCCCCACCCCCAGAAGCCCCCTCGGGGGTCTCTCTCTCATTCCAGGCCTCCCTGGACCCCGGGGGCACCGTCCTGCTGGATCTGCAGTGCCAGGGCACCTACCGGCCCGTGGAAATCGCCTGGGCCCGGGACGGGGCGCCGCTGGGTCCAGGCGGGCGGTACCGGGTCAGCGCCGACGGGGCCCGACTCACCATCAGCAACTTCACGGCCCCGCAGGACCTGGGGGGCTACTCGGTGCGGTGCCAAAACCCGCTGGGCTCGCAGGAGAGTAACCTCACGCTGACGGGTGAGAACCCTGAAGTCCTGGTTCCCAACCCCCCTCCACCACTGCTGTAACCACGAGACTCCACTCCCTTCCCCGAGCTGCGGATGGAACCCAGGAGTCCTGTCCCCACAGATCTCCCCCCCGCCTCTAACCCGCCCTCCTCCCTGCAGGTCCGTCCGTCTCCGGCTGGAGCCTGGTGCGTGGGTCGGAGCCCGGCTCAGCCCAGCTGAGCTGGGAGGTGCCAGAGGGCTCCGTGGTCACTGGGTTCTTGGTCCAGGTCCCGGGGCCCCCCGGGGGCCGGGCGGCTGGGGAGTGGCAGACGCTGCAGACGCTAGGGGGCGCCACTCGCTCCAGCACCGTGGGCGGGCTCCAGCCCCACACCCCCTATTCCTTCCGGCTGCTGCCCCTGCTGGGTGCCCAGGCTGGGGAGCCCAGCCACACACAGACGCTCCTGCCAGGTGAGTACGGGGGGGCTGGGAGCCCGGACTCCTGGGTTCTCTTTCCAGCTCCGGGAGGGGAATGGGGTCTAGTGGTTAGAGCAGAGGGGCTGGGAGCCCGGATTCCTGGGTTCTATCCCCAGCTCTGGAAGGGGAGTGGGGTCTGGTGGTTAGGGGGCGCTGGGAGCCCGGAATCCTGGGTTCTCTCCCTGTCTCCTCTCTCTCTGCAGCCTCTACCCTGAGCCCCGGCGCCATCGCGGGCATCGTGTTGGGCTCAATCCTGGGCATGATCCTGCTCCTTGCCCTCCTCGTGCTCCTGATCTGGTTCCTCCGGGCACGATGGGGTGAGTCCGAAGTTGGGGTCCCCCCACCCCCAGAGCATCCCGGGAAGGAGGTCTGGGGGCAGGATATGCTGCTCTCGGCCAATCAGACGCAAGGGTAGAATTGCTACCCTAGTCCCAGCCAATGGGAGGGAGGGCTGCTCTTATCCAATCAAATGCAAAGATTGGAATCACTGCCAACCAGGAGACAAGTGGGGATGGGGTTGCTAAAATATGTGCTGACCAATCAGATGCAGCTATGGTCATTGAGCTGTTTCTAGCCAATCAGATGCAAGGGGTGGGATTTTTCCCCAGGCTTTGGCCAATCACATGGCAAGGGGGAGTCACTGTTTGTTGGCCAATCAGTTGCAAGGGGCAGAGTCATTGAGATGTTGTCCAATCACAGCCAAAAGGCAGAATTAGTCTCCTGTTTTCAGCCAATCCGATGCCAGGATGGGCTCAGTGGCCTTCTACTGCCCAATCAGGAAGACGGGGCCATTGTCATTGGCCAGTGAGCACCAAAGGTTCATGCTGCCATTAACCAATCCAAATGCACTGGCTCTGGTATTATCCAATTGGGATTCGGGGGGGGGGGGGGGGGGAACGGACACATGGGGCTTCGGGCACCAGCCAGTCAGAATTCACTGTTTCAGTTGGGGAAGGGGGGCTGGTACTGGCCAATCAAAATACAGGGAGATGGGAAGGGGGGGGTGCCCTGGCACCAGCCAATGAGAAGCAAGGGAATCAGTCAGTGGTCTTACCACCAGCCAATGAGAATTGGGTGCTCCTGGCACCAGCCAATTGGGTTCCTTTTCTCCATCCTAGGAAAGAGGGAGAAGATGCCCCTGACCCCGCCTGGGATCCGCCAGCATTACCTTCCCCGTCAGGTGAGTGCGAGGGGGCGGGGCCAGATGGGGGCGGGGCCTAGCACTGGGTTCTGCCGAGGATGACTGGCCCATGCCTCAGTTTCCCCATCCTGAAGCGGGACGCTGACGACGCGTCGCTCTGTTCCAGTTCCCGAACGGGAGAGAATCCGACCCCGTCGAGCCCCCGGCCCACCCCTCTCGGGCGTCTTCGCGCTGCTCCTGGGGGGATGGCGACGTGTCCTCCATCAGCTACGAGGAGCATCTGCGCATCCACGGCCCCCCCGCCCCCTGGGTAAGTGCCCCCCCCCCGCAACACGGCACCCCCTTCTGCTCCCCATAGCCCTGACTGCCAGGGGAGAGCCCCCACCCTGTCCCCCGGCTGTACGTCTCTCATTCACTTTCCTTTTCCCAGCCTGGGCGTCCTGGAGACGGCAGGGGCCCCGGGCTCCCATCTCTGGCCAGTTGGCAGGGCCCCAGGACAGCGCGCAGTGCCACGCGGGTGTGACTGGCATGGGAGAGCCAGCGTGGGAGCCAGGCATCCGGGAGAGCCTTATAGGGGACTGAGTGCCAGCAATGAACCCAGGTGACCGGGAGGCATCGATAGAATGGACTGAGCCTGTATAGGACGAGGCTCTGTGGAGCCCCCCTGAGTGTCCCCTGGCCCTGTGCTGGCCCCCCAACCTCCCCAGCACTGACTATGGGTCTAGGAGGGGTCCACATGCTTCTGCTGGGAGAAAGCGACTGGCCAGGAGGGGGCGGGACTTCCTGTCTTTCTTGGTGTGCTTGGGGAGAGGGTGGGACTTCCTGTTTTTGCAAATTATCTCAGGTTATACATGGCTCTGATTAGATCTCTGGAGAGAGAGAGAATTACGTCTGTCTGTGCCTGCATCCCCCAACCCCATCCACACCCCTTGGTCCACCCATCCTTCCATCCATCTCCGTCCACATCCATCCATCCCCATACACAGCCCTCTATCCTTCCATCCATCCATCAAAAATTCATCCTTCCATCCTTCCTTCCTTCCTCCCTGCCTTCCTCCTTCCATCCATCCATCTCCATCCACATCCATCCATCCATCCCCATACACAGCCCTCTATCTTTCCATCCATCCATCTCCGTTCACATCCATCCATCCTCATACACAGCCCTCTATCCTTCCATCCATCCACATTCATCCTTCCATCCATCCCTCCATCCTTCCTTTGATCCATCTCCATCTCCATCCTTCTCTCCATCCATCCTTCCATCCCCATCGATCCATCCACCCCCCATTTGTTACACGGTTGAAGATGCCTGGTTTGGCTGACTGGGGGCGGGGTGGTGAAAGGAAGGACGGGAGATTGACAGTGGGTGTTTTGGCAGTAGGTGCCACTGTTACAGGTAACAGAGAGTCCTGTGGCACCTTTAAGACTAACAGATGTATTGGAGCATAATCATAAACTGTTACAGGTGTTGATCTATTTTGTGCCTAACAGCGATTTATATTTTCAATAACGTGTTTCCGGAACTTTTCTTGCCAATCCAACCCCTCCCTCCGGCGCCTGCGGTGGAGGCTGGTGTCTGTTGACTACCTAGCCCGGCCTGAATCCACTGGGAAAGATTTGTCATTGGGGCACATTTTCTTTTAAACCCGATTAACCTGTGGAACTCCCTCCCACATGATATGAGGGCCAGGAAGAGCCTGAAAGGACTGGAGTTGCCCCCTCCTCGGGGAGGGGACAAGCCCTGCTGGGTGTGTTTTCCTGGCTGCAGCCTATGCTGACCCCCCCATCTCAGCCCCTCCCCCCAGGGTCCCCCAAACTCCAGCTCGCTGCACCCCCTCCCGCACAGACAATCCGTCCCCTCCAGACTGATGGACTCTGGATTTGAATCATGACCCCAGTGCTGGGCTGCATGGGGCCCCAGCTCCAGGCATGGGTTGGGGGGCAGCCCCCAGGCTGGCTGCTCCATGGGGTGGAAGGGAGGGTAACAAACCAGGGCAGGCCAGGGAAATGAGAGAGACCCTCAAGTAGGAGGTGGGATAGCAGGGGGCTGCGGGTCGGGATTGAGAGGCACCAGACGGGGGGGGGCAGGGCTGGGATACGGTATCTGTGCACATAGCAATGGGTGCAAACAACTAATAATAGAACCCAAGAGTCCTGGCTCCCCCCAGGCCTCCCCCACCACAGTAGACCCCACTCCCTTCCCAGAGCTGGGGACGGAACCCAGGTGTCCTTGGGGGGGGGGGGGCGAAGGGGGATACGTGTCCGTGCTGTGGGGGGTTCCCGTTGTTAGGCCCCCACTGAGTGGCCATTGGCTGCCAGCTTCTCGTCCCCCCCCCCCACCCCTACATGCTGGCCTCTCCCCCTCCCCCATCCTCTGCAAAATGATCCCCTTGGCCACAAAGTGCCTGAGCCCAGCAGTTCCCCACGTCCTGAGTGCCCCTCACTCCCGACCCGCAGCCCCCTGCTAGCCCAGTGCTGGGCTCCCCCCAATCCCTACAGCTCTGCCGGTGCCCCTCACTCAGTGCCGGGTTTGCCATGGCACCAATGGAGCTGGGCCCATGCTCAGAAGGGGCCCCGGCCTGTTCCCCTTGCACTGTGCCCCGAGACCCCGCTGCCCCCCTCCGCCCACCGCTTGCTTCTCTTGGCCAGCCCCCCCAGCCAGCCGAGGGCTCCTCTCCACCCCCTGGCCCCAGCCCCTGCCCCTCTCTGCCCCCTGGCTCCTCCCACCAGCTCCTCTCTGCCTCTTGGCTCCTCCCACCAGCTCCTCTCTGCCCCCTGGCCAGACCCCAGTGCCCCTTCGGCTCTGGTCAGTCTCTGCTTCCCACCACCTGTGAGGCCCCACCTGTCTCCCGGAGCAGAGCCACCTGGAACTGGTGCAGAAGAATGGCCAGTCTCAGCCAGTTGGGGGGGGGGGAGGGGGCTCCCTCCATCCCACCCACCATCCAGTTCCTCCGCCACCAGCCATCCCCTGCCCCCATCCACCCACTCCCCCATCCATCCTATCACACCACCAGTCCACCTCCCCCTCCTCCCCCACCATCTCCTCCTCCTCTAGCCAGCCCTTCCCCCATCCTTTTTCCTCCATCCACCCCCACGCACAACCATCTATCTCCACACACACTCCCCTCCAACCAGCCACCCCCACCCCCTCACACAACTATCTATCTCCATACACACACACCCTCACCGCCTCCCACCAGCCATCCCCTCCCCCCATCCACCCATCCACCCCCCCCACAACCATCTATCTCACCCTTCCCTCCATCCATCCTCATCCTCTCCAACCACCCACCCCCAACCATCTATCTCCACACACACCCCTCCATCCATCCATCCCCATCCCCTCCAACCAGCCACCCCCCATCTATCTCCACACACACCCCTCCATCCATCCATCCTCATCCTCTCCAACCAGCCACCCCCCAACCATCTATCTCCACACACACCCCTCCATCCATCCTCCCCACATAAGAACGGCCAGACTGGGTCAGACCGAAGGTCCATCCAGCGCTGTGTCCCGTCTGCCGACAGCGGCCAATGCCAGGTGCCCCAGAGGGAAGGAACCGAACAGGGAACCACCAAGTGACCCATCCCCTGTCGCTGCAAACAGAGGCTCGGACCCCAGCCCCACCCCCACACCAAATGCCAGGCCTGCGACGCTGCTTTTATTGCATTTTATTGGAAAAAGGATTTTCGTGAATTAGTTTTGATGATCTTTTTTTCACGTCGGTCCCCTCCCCCGCCCCCCATGGAGTTTTGACAAATTAAACAAAAGGGCGTTTTGATCAAAGGAAAATCGAGCGAATCAACCGAGAGACCCCGGCGAGTCCCTCGTGAAGGGGATCCGGGGGGCATGGGGGGGAGCTGCCCCCCACGGCCCCAGACCCCCGGTGGGAATGGAAGACAAAGTGGCTTTTTAGTGGTTTCTTGCAATAAAGTTTTTTTCCTTTTTTTTACAATAGATTTTTTGTCCTTTTTCTCCCATTTGTGTTGCAAACGTTGAGGTACAGAATCGAGCCGCATGCCCTGCCCCCTGTGCCCCCCATGGCCATCACGCCTGGCCTCCTTTGGGGGGGCTGCTGCGGTCCCTGTGGCCTGCCCCTAGTCCTTCCCCGCTGCATTTCTCCTGTTCCCTTCTCCGGTCCCTCTCTCCCCGGCTACCCCTCCACTCCCTCCTCTGTTTCATTCCTCCTTTCGGTCCCTCTCTCCCCAGCTACCCCTCCATTGCTCCGTTCCTCCTCCTGTTCCCTTCTCCAGTCCCTCCCCGGCTACTCCTCCACTGCTCCGTTCCCTTCTCTGGACCCTCTCTCCCCAGCTACCCCTCCACTCCCTCCTCTGCTTCATCCCTCCTGTTCCCTTCTCCGGTCCCTCTCTCCCCGGCTACCCCTCCACTCCCTCCTCTGCTCCGTTCCTCGTTCCGGTCCCTTCTCCGGTCCCTCTCTCCCCATCTACCCCTCCACTGCTCTGTTCCCTTCTCTGGTCCCTCTCTCCCCGGCTACCCCTCCACTGCTCTGTTCCCTTCTCTGGTCCCGCTCTCCCTTGGCTACCCCTCCACTCCCTCCTCTGCTCCGTTCCTCCTTCCAGTCCCTTCTCCGGTCCCTCTCTCCCCAGCTACCCCTCCACTGCTCCGTTCCCTTCTCTGGTCCCTCTCTCCCTCAGCTACCCCTCCACTCCCTCCTCTGTTTCATTCCTCCTCCCATTCCCTTCTCCGGTCCCTCTCTCCCTGGCCTACCCCTCCACTCCCTCCTCTGCTTCGTTCCTCCTTCCGGTCCCTTCTCCGGTCCCTCTCTCCCTCGGCTACCTCTCCACTCCCTCACATATTCCATTTCTCTTTTCACTCCGTTGGGCATCACGAGCGCTGAGCGTGCAAACCAAAAAGGAGGCCACGTGGGCGATTTCCCCTTCTCTAGCTGTGTTTTGCACTGTGGTAACACATGGCTCGCACCATGTTTCCATCTGTTTGCACAGTCCGCACACCCTGATTACACCTGCTTTGCACAATGTTTACACCCTGTTTACACAGACTTGACGTTAGGGTTACAGAGGTCTTGCCCCAGGTTTACACTCAGTTGACATGTGCTTTATGCGTGTTTACACACACTTGGCTGAGAGTTAACACCACATTTACCTGTACTGTCCACACCGTGTCCACGCAGTTTACCTGTGCTTCAAAAACAGGGCGTGACATGTCTTTTGCACAGACTAGACCCGCTGCCTGCACCAGCCTTGCACAGTTTACACGTGGTTTTACACCTGATTTACACGCAGGTTGCAAAACCTTTACACCCTGTTTGACAGGTTCACACATTCGGTGGGCGCCGGTCTACGCCTCGCTTCCACAGAACCGACAAGGAGTTTGCACAAAATGCCCACTCGGCTTGCACATACCATACCTGAAATGTACACCATGGTTACGTGGGGCTTGCACTTGGTTTACTCAGGGTTACATGCTCTTGTGCATGTGGTTTAAACCCTGTTTAGATGATGGTCACAAAGTGGGTACACCCTGTTTCCGCATGCTTTACCCAGGGTTTAGCTATGGGGGTTGTTGCACGAGCTCACATTCTGTTTGCATGTGCTTTACACGGCACTTACAATTGGCTTGCATGTAACTGACTCATGCTTTACCCAGACTGTACAACTCATTTACATGGATTTGCATCTGCTTGACACTGAATGGACCCACGCTTTACGGTGAGTCCGCAGGCCCTGTACACAAGCTGGTTTACCCAGAGCTTACGCCTTGCTCCTCCATTGTTTGCACGTGATTTACTCAGAGTTTGCGCCTTGTTTACATAGGTTTGACCTGTAGTTGACGCCTTGGCTGCATACAGTTTACCCCTCGTTCACCCCTGCTTTACAGACAGCTTACGCTATGGTTACGCATTGCTTGCACCGCTTTTGCACAGAGTGTGCTCCTTGTTTGCACATGCGTGACACCGGTGAGCACTTCCTGAGTCACACGTGAACAGGTGCAAATCAAAGCCTCCCTAGCCATTTGCTATAACACTCACCCCAACGGAGTCACTCAGGACGCGCACTGAAAGCAGACGCTGGCTGCCACGTGTCTATATTAACTAGCATTGACGTGTATTGCATGTGATTCGTCATGTTACATGATACAGTATGGCACATGGTTTGCATATTTACTAACTATAGCGTGGACATGTAACTCACATGCTTAGCATGTGTTAGTGCACATGATCTCCATCCTTAGGAATCTCCTTCCTTAGAGGTTTTTAAGGTCAGGCTTGACAAAGCCCTGGCTGGGGTGATTTAGTTGGGGTTGGTCCTTCTTTGAGCAGGGGGTTGGACTAGATGACCTCCTGAGGTCCCTTCCAACCCTGATATTCTGTGATTCTATGATCTCTGCACATGGCTGTGGCAGACATATTGTTTACATGTAGTAGCGGGACACTTACATGTGATTTCCACACAGTTAACAAATGATTTATCATGGGTAATGCATGCTTTGCTCATGCTTTACACAGTGGCTTACCCATGATTTGCATGAAGTTTGCACATAGTTTACTTGTGTTTTGCACTGTGTTTACTCATGGTTTGCATATGGTTTACTCATGCTTTACATATGGCTTACTCATGATTAGCATGTGTCTTGCACATCTGGCTTTCAAATGTTCACTCATGAATTACACATGCTTTGCATATGATTTTCCACACTGCTCACTCATTGTTTGCAGATGGTTTACTTGTCTACACATGATTTACTCATGGTTTACACATGCTTTGCACATGGTTTACTCATAGCGTACATGTACTTTAGATCTTATTCATTGCTTGCAAGTGCTTTGCATTGTTTACACATGGTTTACCCATGCACTGCTACAGACTAGGGACTGAGTGGCTAGGAAGCAGTTCTGCAGAAAAAGACCTAGAGGTTACAGTGGACAAGAAGCTGGATAGGAGTCAACAGTGTGCCCTTGTTGCCAAGAAGACTAATGGTATTTTGGTCTGTATAAGTAGGGGCATTGCCAGCAGATCGAGGGATGTGATCATTCCCCTCTATTCGGCATCGGTGAGGCCTCATCTGGAGTACTGTGTCCAGTTTTGGGCCCCACACTACAAGAAGGATGTGGAAAAATTGGAAAGAGTCCAGCGGAGGGCAACAAAAATGATTAGGGGGCTGGAGCACATGACTTACGAGGAGAGGCTGAGGGAACTGGGGTTATTTAGTCTGCAGAAGAGAAGAATGAGGGGGGATGTGATAGCTGCTTTCAACTACCTGAAAGGGGGTTCCAAAGAGGATGGATCTAGACTGTTCTCAGTGGTGGCAGATGACAGAACAAGGAGCAATGGTCTCAAGTGGCAGTGGGGGAGGTCTAGGTTAGATATTAGGAAACACTATTTCACTAGGAGGGCGGTGAAGCACTAGAATGGGTTCCCTAGGGAGGTGGTGGAATCTCCTTCCTTAGAGGTTTTCAAGGCCCGGCTTGACAAAGCCCTGGCTGGGATGATTTTGTTGGGAATTGGTCCTGCTTTGAGCAGGGGGTTGGACTAGATACCTCCTGAGGTCCCTTCCAACCCTGATATTCTATGATTCTATGATTTACTCGTAGCTTCCATATGCCTTGCACATTGTTCATGCGTGCTTCACATACGGGTTACTCATCGGTTACATGAGTCACTCGCTTACATCAGCTTTACAAAGTGTCTGCACACAGTTTGGCACTGTTCGCCGATACGTCAGCCGGCCCTTTTACGTGGCTTGCATACGCTTACAAACTCAGCATCTAGTTTTGCTGTAAACACAAGGTAAAGCAAGTGAACAACCTTGCAAAACCGACAGAAACCGTTATTTCACTCACGGAAACTCAATATTAACACCAGGGGCTTTTAGCAACGGAAATAACAAAGTGTCAGAACCCGGGTGCCAGGGAAAGAATTCAGAAGCTGTATTCTGGGCTACGCACTCCAAAGACAGAGGAATATTGCCGAGTTATGTGGAGTGACTCCAGATTCTCCCTAGGGGAGCTAAGATCCGAATCCAGCCCTGAGCTCCGAACCATTGTGCAACTTGGGCTGTGAGTGTTCCCATAATGCCCTGGGTGGAGGAAGCCATGTTTTTGTCCCATAATTCCATGCAAGCAGCACGAGCTTTCAGGCTGGCAAATGAACCCGTTTACACATCCGAAGTCGGTTGAAATCTGCTCCCCTGCCTCAGAGGAAACGCCCCCATTGCCAGGAGTCAGATCTCAGCTCCTCCCACGTGCAAGGCCTTGGTCGCTCACCTGGCTTGAGACGGGCCGAGCGGCACGGAACGGAGGAAGGAAGGATGGATGGAGGAGCATGGGGGTGGATGGAGGGATGGAGCTGTGGATAGAGGGATGGAGGGGTGTGTGTGGAGATGGATGGACAGAGAGAGGGGTACATGGATGGATGGATGGAGTGTATGCAGGTGGATGGATGGAGGGGTATTTGGGGATGGTTGGAGGGGTGTGTGTAGGATGGACGGGTGGATAGCGGGATGTGGAGATGGATGGATGGACAGACTGGGGGTGTGTTTGTGTGACGGATGGGGTATCTGGGGAGGGTGGATGGATGGATGGATGGATGGACAGACGGAGGGTGCACCTGTGGATAGATGGATGGATGGAAGGGTATTTGGGGATGGTTGGAGGGGTGTGTGTGGGATGGATGGGTGGATAGCGGGATGTGGAGATGGATGGATAGACAGGCCGAGGGGTGTATGTGTGGGATGGATGGAGGGAGGGAGGGGTTTGTGTGGGGATGGATGGGGTATCTGGGGAGGGTGGATGGATGGACAGATGGGCAGGGGGGTGGGGGGGACGGACAGGTGGATAGCAGCTTCTGGGGATGGATGGATGGATGGATGGATGAAGGAGTATGTAGGCAGATTGATGGATGGATAGACAGAGTAGTGTCTGGGGATGGAGGGAGGGGTTGTGTGGGGATGGATGGACGGATGGACAGAGGGGTGGATAGATGGATGGATGGAGGGGTATTTGGGGATGGTTGGAGGGATGTGTGTGGGGTGGATGGACAGACCAAGGGGTGTGTGTGGAATGGATGGAGGGAGGGAGGGAGGGAGGGAGGGGCTTGTGTGGGGATGGATGGGGTATCTGGGGAGGGTGAAGTTTAGCTCCCTGCCCCACCTCTTCCACCTATGGCCCCGCCCACACTCCGCCCCAGGCCCCACCCCCACGTGGCCCCATCCCCGCTTGGCCTGCCCACTGCCGCTCGCCGTGTCCCTCCTCTCCTCCCCCCTCTCCTACAAGCTCCCCCCACCCACAGGGATGCCGCGAGTGGTGGGCGGGGGGCCTCACTGGAGAGGGGTTGAGGAGAGGGACAAGGTGAGCAGCAGGGACCTCCGGGGGGTGGTGAATGGAGGGGATGGGAAGAGGCAGGGCGCAGGCGGGGCCCCCACGTTCTGGCCACCATCCCAGAACGAAGCACAATCCCAGAGGCACCAATTCCAGAGACCTCAGGATCCCCTGGGGCTTGGTCCCATGTGGAGGGGCCGAGTGTCGGCGCGGCTGACTCTCTGGAGCACCCCCCCGTGGAGGGGCCGGGTAAGCACATCGCTCGGTGGCCCCTTACGTGCCATGGGCTGCCAGGCGGGAGAGGAAGTACTCGGAGCAGCGGGACAACTGACGCCAGCTGTGGGCGAGTTTCCCCTTCTGCCAAGTCCCCGGCCCGCGTTCCCTTCCGGGGGCCCCCAGCACCCGAAATGCAGCTGTGACAGCCGCCGGGGGCTGGCGGGTGGGACACGTCCAAACACTCTGTCCCGGTCTCTCCTGACCACCCAAGAGCGCCGCTGGCTTCCGAACGAACCGTTTAGCCTGGCCGGGATGACGTCCCCAGAGCTAATCAAGCTCCAGCTACATTCATGATGTGCTGGGGCGATTTGAACGGCACGGGAAGAGGGAAGCGGCGAGGAGCTCGCTCCAGATGCCAGTCCAATGGGCACGTTGGGTCATGAGAATCATCCAAGGCTCCGTCGCTCTCCTGGTGCGCGGCAGGAAGAACAGAGTCACACTGAGCTCGAATGCAAAGAAGGAGGTGGTGGGGACGGAGCTAACCGCAGGCCGGGTCGCCGTTTGCTGGTCGTGTCCAGAGCTCAGCGACATGAGACTTTGGGTCAGGACAAGTTCTCCAGGGCAGCACGATTGCTGTTCGAATGCGACGGAACAATGCCGGGGGGCCGGGTGAAAACCAAACGAACACACGTCCGGCATGGCCGACGCCAACACCCGCGGACGGTTCCTTCTTCCCACCAAGCCCTTTCCACATGGCGATCACAGAGGGACAAGCGCTCGACACACGAGGATCTGCTAACGCCAGCTGAGATTTGTCTGTTATGAGGCGCCAGGGAAAACACTGGCCCGAGGACGAAATCCACCTCGCGTTTGACGCGTATGCGGAGGAATCAATGGGAAATACTCCCGCAGAGGAGACCCCGCGGTGCGGCACCTGTCCGGCAAGTCAGTGACTCCACGGAGCTTCCCGACGGCCCAGCAAAGACGCTACACCGAGGTGGCGTTAACCTCGTTGCTTGCAGGACGAAGTCTCCAGTGTGGGAATTGTCCTTTGAGGGACTTGGCCGGCGCGTGGCGTGATGCTGTGGTTTTCACCCTGGGCTCTGCAGGTTATGCCGATGGGGGCTGCGCCCCCCCTTCCAAACGTGTCTGGGTCTGCAAATGAGAAAAGGTTGCAGGGCACCGGGGGAACGCCGCTTGGCTTCAGCCCCCGGAGACTCTCTCGGGACGGCGGAGACGGTCATCGCTGAGCTCCGTGCTGGCCCGGAGGCGTCCCGCCGCCGCGTTTCTCGTGGGAAGCCCAGCACGATGCCCCGCGCAGGGCTACCGGGGGGTGCAGCCGTGCCATGGACAGGGGGAGCAGTTACACCTGCTGGCGAGAGGGCAAATGACCAAGCGGGGGAAAGGCTCCGGGAGAAGCCGGCTCCGTGGGGGCTCCGGGGCTGAAGCACGCATGGGGAGAAAATAGCGGGTGCTCAGCACCCACCAGCCACAGCTGTTCGGCGGGACCTACAATCAGCTGTTTGGTGGGAGGCGGGAGGCTCTTGGGGGAGGGGGCGGAGCAGGGGTGGGAAGAGGCAGATCGAAGGCGGGACCTCGGGGGAAGGGGTGGAGTGGGGGGAGGGGCCTCAGGGCAGAGTGGGGGGTGGGAAGAGGCAGATCGAAGGCGGGACCTCGGGGGAAGGGGTGGAGTGGGGGGAGGGGCCTCGGGGCAGAGCGGGGGGTGGGAAGAGGCAGATCGAAGGCAGGACCTCAGGGGAAGGGGTGGAGTGGGGGGAGGGGCCTCGGGGCAGAGTGGGGGGTGGGAAGAGGCAGATCGAAGGCGGGGCCTCGGGGGAAGGGGCGGAGTGGGGGACGGGGCCTCAGGGCAGAGTGGGGGGTGGGAAGAGGCAGATCGAAGGCGGGACCTCGGGGGAAGGGGCGGAGTGGGGGGCGGGGCCTTGGGGTAGAGTGGGGGGTGGGAAGAGGCAGATCGAAGGCGGGACCTCAGGGGAAGGGGCGGAGTGGGGGGAGGGGCCTCGGGGCAGAGTGGGGGTGGGAAGAGGCAGATCGAAGGCGGGACCTCGGGGGAAGGGGTGGAGTGGGGGGAGGGGCCTCGGGGCAGAGTGGGGGGTGGGAAGAAGCAGATCGAAGGCGGGACCTCGGGGGAAGGGGTGGAGTGGGGGGAGGGGCCTCGGGGCAGAGTGGGGGGTGGGAAGAGGCAGATCGAAGGCGGGACCTCGGGGGAAGGGGTGGAGTGGGGGGAGGGGCCTCGGGGCAGAGTGGGGGATGGGAAGAGGCAGATCGAAGGCGTGGCCTTAGGGCAGATTGGGGGGTGGGAAGAGGCAGATCGAAGGCGGGACTCGGGGGAAGGGGCGGAGTGGGGGGCGGGGCCTTGGGGTAGAGTGCGGGGTGGGAAGAGGCAGATCGAAGGCGGGACCTTGTGGGAAGGGGCGGAGTGGGGGGTGGGAAGAGGCAGATCGAAGGCAGGACCTTGTGGGAAGGGGCGGAGTGGGGGCGGGGCCTCGGGGTGGAGTGGGGGGCGAAGCCCCCCCCAGGAAATATAAAAGTCAGCGCCTCTGGGACGGCTGAGCCCGGGGCACCGGGCACGGATGGGTCTTGGAGGCCGGATCATGGGGCCAGTGGTGTGTGAAATACCCCGGGCTCCCGAATGGACGGGCGTGAAGCGGAGCCGGCGGCGGGGCAGCGTGAGGACGCGGCTCGCGGGGGACCCACGCCAGCCAGGACGCTGGGGACTCTGTGGGGTGAGTCCTGCGTGCGAGGCCGAGCAAAGCAGGCCAGGGGCTAACGCGTCAGGAACATCCCGGGGGCGCCCTGGGGTTCAGGGTAGAGGGGCCTTTCCCGCGATACCCAACTCGCCCCAGTGCCAACGACAGGTGTTAGCAAAACTGCCACCACCCGGCAGCCGTGGGGCTGGGAGCCGGGGGGGGGGGCAGCGGAGCGAGTGCTCCCCCCCGCTGCAGAGCGAACACCATTGAAATGATGATTCTGCAGACGTTTACGACTCCAATGACCCCCCCCCCCCCAGCCCCTTGTGAGCGTGGACTGGCTTTGCCTAGACTATACTGCCCGACCGATGGGAGCGGAGGGCAGGGATGTGGGGATGGAAGGATGAAGGCGGTGTATGGGGCTGGAGGGCGGGATGAATGGAGGGGTGTAGGGGGGGATGGATGGGGGATGGGTGGGGTGTGTGGAGATGGATGAATGGCCAGAGGGGTGTATTTGTGGATGGATGGAGGGGTGGGGGCTGGAGAGATGGATGGACGCGAGGGGGGATGGGTGGGGCGTGTGCAGTGAGAGGGATGGGGGATGGATGGAGGTGTGGGGGGGATGGATGGGGGATGGGGGCATGGATGGGGGGATGAATTACTACACCCACCTACACCAAGATCTGAAGCTGTCCCAAGGGGGCCACACGCAGGAGGAAGGGAGCAGGGTCCCCCTAGGGCTTGATGGCTGTTGAGCCCATGAATGTGATGTCACCAGGGAGGGCGATTCTGTGACTGTGACATCAGAGACAAGGCTGATCCCATGACTGTGATGTCACAGGCGCTGATGACACCTGGACTCTAACATCAGGCTCAACGCTGGGACGCCAGAGGATGCCGCCACCGAAGCTATGATATCACAGGTGCCCGGCAGCACCCCCCGCAGGTAGGAAGAAGAACACCCCCCCACACCCGCTCTCACTCCAGCCAGCGTGGAGACCCAGTGAGCACGGTTAGAAACACAAGGGTCAGATACCCCAACAAGCCGGGATTCCCAGGGACCCTAAACTGTCTAGCTCTCCAAGGTGCCCATCACCGCGGCATCTGGGTACCGCTCCTCTAGGCCCGGCCCCATTGTACCGATGGGGAAACTGAGGCAGGGCGCGACTCGCCCAACGTGGCCCAGGAAGTCTGTGACAGAGCCGGAAATAGAACCCAGGTGTCCAGAGGCCCAGGCAGCCTCCCTCTCTAGCTGGGGTTCTGGCTGACACCATAATACACCTAATAAATAGCACACAGGGGTCCTAGGCCATGACTGCAGTGCCTGGGTGTTACCGTAATACACCTAATAAATGGCACTTGAACGTATGGCGCCTGGTGCGATGGGGCCTGGTGCGATGGGGCACAACCGTCACACACCTGATCAATAATATCGACCGCTATTTAGTGAATCACCTTCATGACAGAGTTTTATGTTTGCTGGCAACGTAAAAATAAATAAATAACGTAGCTAAATCTAGCGCCCGGGCAAGCTCGCTACGTTCCAACGGACACACTTGGAACAAAAAACATTCGCAATTGTTCTAAAAACCCAACGGCCCTTCCCCGGGGAGACCAAACCAAACCTTTGTCAACCTGGATTTTGTCTCCTGGACAAAACCAAACAAGCATATTTTTATACCGAACAATATCTGCTCCTAGAAATTAAATTCAAATAGCCTATGAGAAAAAAGACACTCAAGACAATACACTTAATACATAATAAATTAGGTGTTTAAATCCTTTAGACGTCTTTGGCCACCTCCGCCCTCAGGCCACTGCGCTTCATTAAAAATCAAATAAAAAAAAAAAATCCTAAGGAAATTCCCAGGCCAAAAACTTGGGGACGTTTGTTAATATCTCAGTCAAGGTGACCAAGATTCTGTTTCTCAACCCAGCCCCGACTCAAGTGTCTGATCTGATGCTGTTTTTTCTCCTGTTCTGTGTTGAGGAAAAATCCAGTGGGAATTTTTCCCCCACCGGAGTTTCAGGATGTTCCCCAGAGCAGATGGAAATTCTCCAGTGGAACTTTCTCCTTTTTCATTTCAAGATTTATTTTACAGTACGGAAAAATAAAGTTTAAAAAAAATATATGTACCAAAACGGGAACAGAACAATGCGATCGACCCAAAATGACCCCCCTTCCAGAATTTCTTTTCACAGGAAGTTTCAATTTCGTTTGGCTCCGGTTTGGGAGTTTCAAAAATGGTGGATTTTCCTGCGAAAATGGAGGATCCGATTCCCACCCGGCTATCCCAAAACCGTGGGGTCTTTTGCGCCGTTCTCTGAAACGGCAGCTCCCTGTGGGAGACGTGGCCCCCCCCGAGCTGATCCGAGGCCATAGGGATGGAGGCGGGATACCAGCCTAGATGGGCTCATGGAATAACCCATCGTCCTAGGACCTTAGGATCAGTGATGGAGATGTTTACCAGGTAATATGCCTGGAATGAGCTCTGCCCTCATGCTGTATACATGCACACACATCTCTCCCAGGAGACCCTACAATAACAAACCAAGCCTGCACAGCCCCTGACACTCCCAGCAGACCCTACAATAATAAGCCAAGCCTGCACAGCTCCTGGCACTCCCAGCAGACCCTACAATAATAAGCCAAGCAAGCACAGTCCCAAGCACTTCCTGGAGACCCTACAATAATCATCCTAATTTGCACAAGCCCCAGCCATCCCAGAAGACCCTACAATAATAAGACAACCCTGCACCGCTCCCCAGCCCTCCCAGAAGACATTACAATAATACGTCAAGCCTGCACAGCTCCTGGCATTCTCAGGAAACCCTACAATAATACACCAAGTCTCTACAGCCCAGCCAATCCCAGGAGGCCAAATAATAACAAGCCAAGCGAGCAACCTCCAGCACTTCCAGGAGACCCTGCAATAACAAACCAGTGTGTAATTCCTTCCAGCCAGCCCAAACCCTTATTACAAACAATAAAGGAAAGTCCTAGGTCAGGTTCATTAACTTAATTTCATTAAGGTGATAAATATCAATCTGTTATTGTAGGGTCTCTTGGGAAAGTTGATACTGAGTACCCTGGATTTGTTATTATAGGGTCTCTTGGGATGGGTTGGGCTGTACACATGCTGGTTGGTTATTCTAGGGTCTTTCAAGAGGGGCAGGGATGTACACATGCTGGTTTGTTATTGTAGGGTCTCTCAGGTGGGGTGGAGCTGTACGCATACCAGGTGTTATTGTAGGGTCTTTTGGGAGGGGGAGGGCTGTACACATGCTGCTTTGTTACTGCAGGGTCCCTCGGGATTGGGAGGGCTGTGCACATGCTGGTTTGTTATTGTAGGGTCTCTCGGGAGGGTTAGAGCTGTACGCATACCAGTTGTTATTTAGGGTCTTTTGGGAGGGGGAGAGCTGTACACATGCTGGTTGTTATTGTAGGGTCTCTCTGGAGGGGAAGGGATGAACACATGCTAGTTTGTTATTGTAGGGTCTCTTGGGCAGGACAAGGCTGTACTCATGCTGGTTATTATTGTAGGGTCTCTCGGGCAGGACAAGGCTGTACACATGCTAGTTTGTTATTGTAGGGTCTCTCGGGCAGGACAAGGCTGTACACATGCTAGTTTGTTATTGTAGGGTCTCCCGGGCAGGACAAGGCTGTACACATGCTAGTTTGTTATTGTAGGGTCTCCCGGGCAGGACAAGGCTGTACACATGCTAGTTTGTTATTGTAGGGTCTCTCATAAATGCCAGGACTGCATTTGCATTCTGTTACTCTAACGTCTCCCACAAGCAGAGGGGATCGTCAAACTGGTGCATCATTGCTGCAGCTGGGACTGAGTGGGCCCCTTCGTTATTGTAGGGTCTCCCGGTCTCCCGCCTCCAGGTCCCCACTTTGTGAACGACGACACCGACTTTGCAAACGTTCGTCAGGCCCCAGGCCAAGCCCCCCCCCACTCCCCCTCCAGGCAACTGCTCGAAGCCTGAGCCCCATGAAGCCCACCCCAATCAGTCCCCTCCCTGTTGACTCACCCTGGCTCGGGGGCGGGGAGGGAGAGGAGCAGATGAGACGTCTCGGACCTGACCAGCCGCCCCACCATGCACGGAGAGAGGGAAGGGGATCTCCTCAGCCGAAGAGATGGGTGGTTTCAACGCTCAGCTATAAGCCTTCCTCCGTCCAGAGCTGGGGAGCCGGCCAGCTCAGAGGGGCGTGTGAGCCCCCTCGTGCCCAGAGTGCCGGGACGGAGCAGAATCAAGGTGCTGAATTCAAATCCCCCGGCGGCAGCCAGCTTCCAACTCTGTCTTCTCCAAGCCGGGGGTGGGGGGGAACGATTGAAAACTCTCAGCCCCCAAAACTTTGTGACCCCAGGGAATTCCCAGGCAAAACCGGCACCGGCTGAAGGCAATTTGCAGGCCACAAAACCTCGCAAACTATGAAAATTGCCAGGCGACGGAATTTATTAGCTGAAAAAATTCCTGCTGGGGCAAATCGCTGGATTAAGTGAGGGGGTTGCAAAGAGGATGGAGCTAGACTGTTCTCAGTGGTAGCAGATGACAGAACAAGGAGTAATGGTCTCAACTTGCAGTGGGGGAGGTCTAGGTTGGATATTAGGAAACACTATTTCACTAGGAGGGTGGTGAAGCACTGGAATGGGTTCCCTAGGGAGGTGGTGAAATCTTCCTTAGAGGTTTTTAAGGTCAGGCTTGACAAAGCCCTGGCTGGGATGATTTAGTTGGGGATTGGTCCTGCTTTGAGCAGGGGGTTGGACTAGATACCTCCTGAGGTCCCTTCCAACCCTGATCTTCTATGATTCTATGAATTCACAGCTAAAAGGGGGGTATTTTTTGGGTTGGTTTGTTCACTAAGGAAATTCACAAAAAACTCGCCGGATTAAGGAAAGGCTCACCCCGAAAGCTCAGTAAACCAGGGAAATTCTCACCCCAGAAAACTTTGTGAAGGAAATAAATCTGCACCCCAGAACTGGGGTAAAGACAAAGCCCTGTGAACTAGGAAAGCCTGAAACCTGCAGAAACTAGGGAAACCTTTGTGAACTAAGGAGATTCTCAAGCCAAACCCAGTGTGAATTAGGAGAAGTCTCAGCCCACAAAACTTTGTGAACTAAGGACATTTCTAGCTTCAAACCTGTGTCAACCAGGGCCAGTCTCAGCCCCCAAAAGGTTGCAAACTAGAAAAATTCACAGCCTCAAACCTGTGTAAACAAGGGTCAGTCTCAGCGCAAACATTTTTGTGAATTAAGGATTTTCAGTCCAAAAAACTTTGTGAACGAAGGGTGTTTTCAGCCTCAGACCTGTGCAAACCAGGGTCATTCTCAGCCCCAAAACTTTGCAAACTAATTAATTCGCAGCCACAAACCTGTGTAAACAAGGATCAGTCTCAGCCCAAAAACCTTTGCGAAGGAAGGAAATTTTCAGCCTCAGATCTGTGTAAACCAAGGGAATTCTCAGCCCGGAAAACTTGGTGAGCGAAGGAAAATCTCAGCCCGGAAAGCTTCATGAAATCAGGAAATTCAGAGTCCAAAACCTGTGTAAACAAGGGTCATTCTCAGCCCAAGAAACGTTGTTCGCTGAGGAATTTTTCAGCTCCAAACGAGGGTAATTTTCCACTCGAACACTCCGTGTGGCACAGACAGGCCCAGCTCCCAACATCTGCAAAAGCCAGCAAAGCTAACTGAGAACCGCAAACTCTCCCAGAGCAGGGGAACAACCCCTCACCACAAGCCCTATTGCGGGGCCCCCCACGGGGCACAGAAGCACTGGCCGTTAACCCTTGAAAGCCCTGTGTCTTTGCAGGTCAGTTTGTTTGTCCTTTTAGAACAAGTCCGGCTGGAAGTGTCTGGGATGAAAGTGACGGGAAATGGCCGTAGAAAGAAATGCATATTTTTTTTTTTGTCGTTTTTTTTTCTTTTTTCACGTTTCCCTCACAGTGCTGGGGTTCTCGATAGGATTTGTTTCTTTGTTTTCTCTCTTCGTCTCTCCCGGAAAGGAGAAGGTCTCTCTGGCGCGCTCTCCGCCCGAGCCTCCCCTCCTTCCGCCGCGTCTGCCGAACACGCTAGATCTTAAACAGGAGAGTCACAAAGGCAGACGACAGCAAGCCCAGGAACAAGGGGGACTCCATCCCGGTCACGGCTACGTTTTCCAGAGAACCGGGGCCTGGCGAGAGAAGAAAGAGGATTTCAAACCAGGAACAAGACTTTCAAGGGCCTGGGGGCACCAAGGGTGATTTTCAGAAGCATTTGAAGTACTTCACTGGCCTTTAGCGTTTTAGAGGAAGGTGGTTTAGATTGGGGGGGGGGGCGGGAGCCAGGATTCCTGGGTTCTGTCCCTGGTCTGGGAGGGGAGTGGGGTCTAGTGGTTAGAGCAGGGGGGCTGGGAGCCAGGACTCCTGGGTTCTATCCCTGGTTTGGGAGGGGAGTGGGGTCTAGTGATTACAGCAGGGGGGCTGGGAGCCAGGACAGTCTATCTAAATGTTACTATACCCCATGGGGGGATTATGGCTGGGCCAGTCTTGAAAGATAGAGGGCAGGGCTGTTGGGGCCAGTGGTGAAGAACAGTGGGCGGGGTCTGTGGGGAATGGTGGGCGGGGCCAGCGGTGAAGGACAGTGGGCGGGACCAGCCATTGTACAGGGCAGGGGGACGTACGTATCAGCCGCAGGCTTGCATTGGAGACCCCCAGATTGTTGGAGGCCAGGCAGCTGTAGTTCCCATAATGCCGAGCGGTGACGTTGTCGATGAGCAGCATGGAACGCGTGCGCTCATTCCGGATCCGCAGCCCCTCGAGGCCCCCGAAGAGTCTGCTGGGTCGGGGGCAAAGAGGGGGGAGCATTACAAGATCTCACAGTTTCACACCTGGTAGGGGATTTATCAGCAAACCAGCATGAAACACGACAAACTACAGAAGCGTCTGGGCTAGAGGGGGCTGCGGGTCGGGAGTGAGGGGCACCTGACAACCAACCTGACAAAGTAACAACCCACCGAACAACCGTCCCAACAACCCCAAACCAACAACCGATCCAACACACCAACAACCAGCCCAAGAACCAACCTAACCAACAAACAAACCACAGACCCAGCAAACAACCCAACCTGCCAACAACCAATGCACCAAACAAAACCAGGAAACCACCAAGCAACCCAATAGATCAACCAACCATTAAACTAGCAACCACCAAGAACCCTGATATCAAACAGCCAACTGACCAATCGACAAGGAACTCAGGTGTCAAACAACAATAGTAGCCTACAAACCAACAATCAACCCAACAGCCAACCAGCCATCTGAATAAACCAACAATCAAATGACCCAAAATACCAACCATCAACCCAATAACCATACCAACAACCAACTCAACAAACCATCAATTCACAATCCCAACAACCAACCCAACACACCAACAACCAACTCAACAAACCATCAATTCACAATCCCAACAACCAACCCAACACACCAACAACCAACTCAACAAACCATCAATTCACAATCCCAACAACCAACCCAACACACCAACAACCAACTCAACAAACCATCAATTCACTATCCCAACAACCAACCCAACACACCAACAACCAACTCAACAAACCATGTGTGATAAATAAAAGGGGGGGGGAGCTCCCTTTGATGGACACCCAGCCAGCCAGTTAGCTGTAAAATCCCTCTTGGTCTGTTCCCTGCTTGCTTTACCTGAAAAGGGTTAAAAAGTCCCCCAGGTAAAGAAAAACAAGTGGGCACCTGACCAAAAGAGCCAATGGGAAGGTAGAACTTTATAAAATGGGGAAAGAAACTTCCCCTTTGTCTGTTGGTCTCTCTGGGCTGCAGGGACAGGAGCAGCCATGCGAATAGCAGCAATGCTGTGTAAGGTGTGAACCAGGTATGAAAAATTATTTTCCATACCTGGAAGGAATCATTGGGACTGGGAATGTTTAAATATACGCGATCAGGTTTATTTCTTTATTTTGGCTTGTGGACCCGTCTGTGCTAACCCCGGATGCTTTGGTTTGCTTGTAACCTTTCAGATGAACCCCCAAGAAAGCTATTTTGGGTGCTTGGTTTTTGGAATTGCTCTTTTAAAATCTAGCAAAAGCCTAAATTCCAGATGTTTTTTCTTTCTTTTTTGTTTTTAATAAAATTTACCTTTTTTAAGAACAGGATTTGGATTTTTGGTGTCCTAAGAGGTTTGTGCCTATGCTGTTTGATTAGCTGGTAGCAGCAGCTAATTTCCTTTGTTTTCTTCTCAGCTCTTCCCCGGAGTGGGGTGAAAGGGTTGAGGGTGCCCCACAGGGAGGAATTCCCAAGTGCCCCTTCGTGGGTCCAAGGGGTTTTTTGCATTTGGATGGTGGCAGCGTTTACCAAGCTAAGGTCAGAGAGAAGCTGTAACCTGGGGAGTTTAATACAAGCCTGGAGTGGCCTGTATGAATGTTTAGAATCCTTGTGGGCCCCACTTCTGCACTCGAAGTGCCAGGGGGGGATTCAGCTCTGACATGGTGGCAGAAGTGGGATCATTTTGAACCAGAAGCACAGCCCTCAGGATTTTAAAAGGACACATTTTTCCTTTTGGCTGCTTGAAAGTCAGGGAGGTTTTTTTCCCTTCTTTTCTTCTCTTTGCTGCCTGAGGGGGAACAGGCCAAGGGATCAGCCTGCAAAGTCAGGGAGTCCAACAAGCTGTTTATTTTTCTTTTCTTTTCTAGTTTCGTGGCAACGAAATAGTTAAGCTAGAGTAGGGCAGCCTGTGCATGAGGTTGAGGTCAGGCACGGAAACCCTAGAATGACCAGGTTTCCCAAAGCGGCACGGCACAGAGAAGTCAGACCCAGATCAAGCCCAGACATCCAGCTCCATGACGGGAATGCAGGGAGGGGATGGGGGAAAAGGGGACTTCCCAGGAGGGAAGGGTCAGCTCTCCCCCGACCGAGATCCCGGTGCCAAGCTGGAGGGATGCCCTTAACGCAGACTGAGTTCTGACTGCGGAAGACAGGGATTTCTTCCTACCGATGATGCGCTGGGAAGCGGAGGAGAGGAGACAGGCGAAGCGCTTGGAGGCGGAGTTAGAGCTGAAGTGCTTAGAGTTGGAAAGGGCTAAGCCGTAGCCCTGACAGTCCTTCTCCAGGTACCGCTCCCCATGCCAAGAAATTCCCCACATACAAGGGAGGCGATGATACAGAGGCCTTCTTAGAAAATTTCAAAAGGGCCTGCCTTGGGTACAGCCTCTCTACAGACCAGTATATGGTGGAGCTGAGACCGCAGCTCAGTGGACCCTTAGCAGAAGTGGCAGCTGACATGCCTAAGGAACACATGAACGGGTCCGAATGTTTTAAACACAAGGCCAGAATCAGACTGGGGCTAACACGCGAGCATGCCCGTCGGCGGTTCAGAGCCCTAAGGTGGAAACCAGACGTGGCATTTTCCCGACACGTCCACCACATTGGGAAAAATTGGGATGCCTGGATATCAGGAGCAAGTGTTACATCTCTGGAGGATCTGTCTCTCCTAATGCAAATGGAGCAGTTCTTAGAGGGTGTTCCTGAGGAAATCGAAAGGTACATCCTAGATGGGAAGCCCAAAACTGTAACCGAGGTGGGGGAGATCGGAACCAAATGGGTGGAGGTGGCGGAGAAGAAGAAAGCTAGTAGCAGTTGGTGCGGATACCAGAAGGGGCAACCCGAGACAACCCCCACCATTGGGGTCAGCCCAAAGCCCCACCTCACAAGGAGGAGACCTCCACACAGCCATGGAGACCCCCGATGCCCTCTTGTCCCACTACCTCACTCTCCAACCACCCACCTCACCCCAGCCCACAGTCAGCCGGGCGATGCTTCAAATGTAATGAGCTGGGGCATGTAAAGGCCAACTGCCCCAAGAGCACCAGCCGACTGCAACTCATCACCCCGGGGTCCCACCGAGAGCCTTCAGGCCCAGATGCCTCACAAATACCCCCAGAGCGAAGGGAAACTGTGAGTGTGGGCGGGAGGAAGATTACTGGGTGGAGAGACACTGGAGCACAGGTGTCGGCTATCCGCCAATCCCTGGTGGACCCCAAATTCATTGACCCGGAGGCCCAAGCGACGGTGCAACCCTTTAAGCCAACTGTTTTAACTTGCCGACAGCCAGGTTGCCTGTCCAGTACAAGGGCTGGTCAGGACTATGGACTTTTGCAGTCTGTGACAATTATCCCATTCCCATCTGCTGGGAGAAGACTTAACCCACCACGTGAGGCTAACAAAACGGGTGGGGATAGTCACCCGCAGCCAGGCTAAACAGGCCTCCACAGCTAACTCCATTCCTGAGCCTCCTACAGGGACCCAGCCAGAGGTGGTGGAACCAGACCCCAGACCAGAGCCTATGGCAGCGGTTGTAAATCCAGTTCCTGGGACCCAGCCAGAACCAGCCCAAGGATCGGAACTGGGGGAAGCAGTCAGCACCAGAGCTGTGCTTGCAACCCCACCCGAATCAGGGGAGCCAGCACTAAAGGGGGCCACAGAGCCTGCACCTGCCACAGCAGCTACACCGGCGCAAAAGGCTCAACCGGAGCCTGAAATACAACTGGTGGAGAGCGGTTCACACTTGACAGAGACACCCCCCAGCACCTGCATTGCTTCCAGTGGGACCAAGCCCAAGTCCACAACCGAGCGAGGAACTGATGTCTCCAGCATCAAGGGAGCAGTTCCAGGCAGAGCAGGAAGCGGATGAGAGACTCAAGGGAGCTTGGACGGCGGCACAGAGCGATCCACCGCCTCTTAGCTCTTCTAATAGGTCCATTTTTGTTATAGAAGGAGCACTCTTATACAAGGTGACCCTTTCGGGTGGGCACAAGGAGGACTGGCGTCCTCAGAGACAGTTAGTAGTTCCAACTAAGTACAGGGAAAAGCTCTTGAGCTTAGCCCACGATCACCCTAGTGGCCATGCTGGCGTGAACAGGACCAAGGACTGTTTGGGGAAGTCCTTCCACTGGGATGGGACGGGCAAGGATGTTTCTACCTGTGTCCGGTCTTGTGAGGTGTGCCAACGAGTGGGAAAGCCCCAAGACCAGGTCAAAGCCCCTCTCCAGCCCATAACTGAGGTTCCATTTCAGCGAGTAGCTGTGGATATTCTGGGTCCTTTCCCTAAGAAGACACTCAGAGGAAAGCAGTACATACTGACTTTCATGGAGTTTGCCACCTGATGGCCGGAAGCAGTAGCTCTAAGCAACACCAGCGCTAAAAGTGTGAGCCAGGCATTGGCAGACATTTTTGCCGGGGTAGGTTGGCCCTCCGACATCCTTACGGATTCGGGGACCAACTTCCTGGCAGGGACCATGAAACGTCTTTGGGAAGCTCATGGGGTGAACCACTTGGTTGCCACCCGTTACCACCATCAAACAAATGGCCTGGGGAGACACGGAGCAGCCATGCTAATAGCAGCAATGCTGTGTAAGGTTTGAACCAGGTATGAAAATTCAGCTTCCATACCTAGAAGGAATCACTGGGACAGGGAATGTTTAAATAGACACGATCAGGTTAATTTCTTCATTTTGGCTTGTGGACTCCTCTGTGTCCTCTGGGTGGTGGCAGCATTTACCAAGCCAAGGTCAGAGAGAAGCTGTAACCTTGGGAGTGTAACACAAGTCTGGAGTGGCCGGTATTAATGTTTAGAATCCATGCAGGCCTCCACCTTCTGCACTCGGAGTGCCAGAGTGGGGAATCAGCCCTGACACCATCAATTAACTAACCCAACAACCAACCCTGCAAACCAGCCACCAACCAACTGACCAAACATACCAACAACCAACCAACAACCGACCACCTACACAAACCATCAATCAACCAACCCAACAACCAACCAACAACCGACCACCTACACAAACCATCAATCAACCAGCCCAACAACCAACAACCGACCACCTACACAAACCATCAATCAACCAGCCCAGCAACCAACCAACAACCGACCATCTACACAAATCATCAACCAACCAGCCCAACAACCAACCCCACAAACCAACTGACCCAACAGATCAATACCAATAATCAACCCTTCAACCAACTCAACAAACCAACAGCCAACCAAGTCAACAAACCATCAATCAACCAAGCCAACGTACCAACGATCATCCAACAACCAACACAAAAACCCAGCAACGACAGAGAGCCCTGGAAAGGGGATTAAATCGTTCCTGGAGGAGACTCTCACAGCTCAGATCTCACTGGGAGGGGAATTTTGACATTCAGTCTACCACAGATCACATGATGCTGCATGGCCAACGAGAGGCCAGAGGGTCGCTGATTGGACGTCAGTCACCCCTGGGGCAGGCCAAACGGGGCCCGTTCTTGGAGGGGGTAGGCGTGGCCGGGAAGGAGGGTCACTCACTGCTTGTCATCCTTGAACCACTCGAATTCGGCAGGGGGCACGGCCATGGCCTCACATCTCAGCAGTGCCGGCTTCCCCATGGGAGGATAGGCGTCCTTCACGTCCTTGATGGTGGGAGGGTCTGAGAGGAGAAAGCGAAGGAATTAAAGGAGAGGAGCTGGCGCCCCCTAGAGGGGAAAGGCCCCATATTCCATTGCCTGCCCCACTGAGCCAGCCAGTCTCCGCCTTGAGGCTGGACGGGAGCCGGCGCCCCCTAGAAGGGGAAGCCCAAAGGTTGACTCACAGTTGACTGTGATCAGGACCCTCTTGCTGTCGGCCAGAGAGACGCCGTTGGCCGTGACGCACTCGTATTCCCCGGCCTGCTGCCTGTTGATCTCGGTGATTTCCAGATATTCCCCTTCGCTGGTGAACCCGTCTATGTGTGGGGAGGAGATGTGGAGCGGGGGGGAGACAGACACAAACACAGACTTACACACGAGAAAAAAACACACAACAACACAACAGTTATCAATACCTCCTGAGGTACGGCCACCACCTGCCAGTGCTGGGCCAGCAGGGGGCTGCGGGTCGGGAGTGAGGGGCACCGGCCGAGCTGCATGGTGTCGGGGTACCCAGGGGGCTGCGGGTCGGGAGTGAGGGGCAGCGGCCGAGCTGCAGGGTGTCGGGGTACCCAGGGGGCTGCGGGTCGGGAGTGAGGGGCACCGGCCGAGCTGCAGGGTGTCGGGGGTGCCCAGGGGGCTGCGGGTCGGGAGTGAGGGGCAGCGGCCGAGCTGCAGGGTGTCGGGGTGCCCAGGGGGCTGCGGGTCGGGAGTGAGGGGCAGCGGCCGAGCTGCAGGGTGTCGGGGTGCCCAGGGGGCTGCGGGTCGGGAGTGAGGGGCAGCGGCCGAGCTGCAGGGTGTCGGGGTGCCCAGGGGGCTGCGGGTCGGGAGTGAGGGGCAGCGGCCGAGCTGCAGGGTGTCGGGGTGCCCAGGGGGCTGCGGGTCGGGAGTGAGGGGCAGCGGCCGAGCTGCAGGGGTGTCGGGGTGCCCAGGGGGCTGCGGGTCGGGAGTGAGGGGGCAGCGGCCGAGCTGCAGGGTGTCGGGGTGCCCAGGGGGCTGCGGGTCGGGAGTGAGGGGCAGCGGCCGAGCTGCAGGGTGTCGGGGGTACCCAGGGGGCTGCGGGGTCGGGAGTGAGGGGCAGCGGCCGAGCTGCAGGGTGTCGGGGTGCCCAGGGGGCTGCGGGTCGGGAGTGAGGGGCAGCGGCCGAGCTGCAGGGTGTCGGGGGTGCCCAGGGGGCTGCGGGTCGGGAAGTGAGGGGCAGCGGCCGAGCTGCAGGGTGTCGGGGTACCCAGGGGGCTGCGGGTCGGGGAGTGAGGGGCAGCGGCCGAGCTGCAGGGTGTCGGGGTACCCAGGGGGCTGCGGGTCGGGAGTGAGGGGCAGCGGCCGAGCTGCAGGGTGTCGGGGTGCCCAGGGGGCTGCGGGTCGGGAGTGAGGGGCAGCGGCCGAGCTGCAGGGTGTCGGGGTGCCCAGGGGGCTGCGGGTCGGGAGTGAGGGGCACCGGCCGAGCTGCAGGGTGTCGGGGTGCCCAGGGGGCTGCGGGTCGGGAGTGAGGGGCACCGGCCGAGCTGCAGGGTGTCGGGGTGCCCAGGGGGCTGCGGGTCGGGAGTGAGGGGCACCGGCCTAGCTGCAGGGTGTCGGGGTGCCCAGGGGGCTGCGGGTCGGGAGTGAGGGGCACCGGCCGAGCTGCAGGGTGTCGGGGTGCCCAGGGGGCTGCGGGTCGGGAGTGAGGGGCAGCGGCCGAGCTGCAGGGTGTCGGGGTGCCCAGGGGGCTGCGGGTCGGGAGTGAGGGGCAGCGGCCGAGCTGCAGGGTGTCGGGGTGCCCAGGGGGCTGCGGGTCGGGAGTGAGGGGCACCGGCCGGGCTGCAGGGTGTCGGGGTGCCCAGGGGGCTGCGGGTCGGGAGTGAGGGGCACCGGCCGAGCTGCAGGGTGTCGGGGGTGCCCAGGGGGCTGCGGGTCGGGAGTGAGGGGCACCGGCCGAGCTGCAGGGTGTCGGGGTACCCAGGGGCTGCGGGTCGGGGAGTGAGGGGGCACCGGCCGAGCTGCAGGGTGTCGGGGTGCCCAGGGGGCTGCGGGTTGGGAGTGAGGGGCAGCAGGTCGAGCTCCTGTCTGATTCCTCCATGACAGCTCTAGGTCCCCCCCAGCCCCCGCTCCACCCGGATCCCCTCTGTCCTCAGCCCGCCCAACCTCCCTCCCTCCACATCCTGGCAAATCCCCCCCCCCCCCCATCTCCCCCTGCCCTGATCCACCCCCCCATTGTCCCCTCCCCCAATCATCCCCCGCCTACTCCTCCCCTCCCCCTCCTCTCTCACCTTCCCCCCCATCTGCACATCGCCCCCTCCCCGGCCCGCTCCCTCTTACCTCTCAGCTGTCTCCAGGTCACGGTGGGCTCTGGTTTGCCCGTGGCCATGCACAGCAAACTCACGTCATTCCCCTCGTTCACCGTCACGGCCGAGGAGATGTTCGTGATCCGAGCCGGCACTGCGGGAGGTGGGGGGGGGGGGGCACAGGGGAGAGCAGTGAGAGCAGCGCCAGCCTCCGACCTCTGGGGGCGCCCTCCTCTCTGAGCCCCCCGCCTGGTGCTAGGGGTTGACCGAGTGGGGCTGGTACCCAGACGCCCCACCCCAGAGGTGGCCGCATCTCAGAGCCAGGCGAGGGGTCCCTGTATAACCATCCCCTGTGTCCCGCCCAAGAGGTGGCTGCATCCCAGCACCAGGCGAGGGGTCCCCGTATAACCAGCCCCTGCACCCCACCCCAGAGGTGGCTGCATCCCTGGGCTGGGTGAGGGGTCCCCGTATAACCAGCTCCCACGCCCCACCCTAGAGGTGGCCGCATCTCAGAGCCAGGCAAAGGGTCCCTGTATAACCATCCCCCATGTCCCGCCCCAGAGGTGGCTGCATCCCAGCACTGGGCGAGGGGTCCCCGTATAACCAGCCCCTGCACCCCACCCCAGAGGTGGCTGCATCCCAGGGCTGGGTGAGGGGTCCCTGTGTAACCAGTCCCTGTGCCCCACCCCAGAGGTGGCCGCATCTCAGTGCCGGGCGGCGCATGGGGTGTTAACATTGGACTCCCCCCTCCCCCCCATGGGACAATTTGGTAGAAAAGCCAAAAAAAGCCGCCCCTTGACGTGAGTCTCCCCTAGCCCCGCTAACAAGGCCCATTGTGCGAGCTGATTGGCCGAACGACGAGGGCCGCAGCCAATCAGGGCGAAGCGGCGAACAGCTGCGGCAGGGACCCCGCAATTGTCCCCCCCCGGATCTAATCAGGCTCCATTGTCCCCACTTCCTGGCGCCGCGGGCACCTGGGGGGGCGGCAGCTGAGCCGGCAAAACCTCCAAACGGTGCCTGGCTCCAATCACGTGGGGCTGGGTCTCCAGGGCCCCCTGGCCTGGGCCTGAAATGCAGCCAGCTCTGGGGCGGGGCGCAGGGGCACTGACGTCCCAAACTCAGCCCCAAGTGACAGGGTCCTGGGCGGGGGGCGGGGGTGTCGCAGGCACTAGGGATGGACACACACGTGGGTCCAGCACCAGCCCTACAGCAGGAGACAGCCCTGCCCCTGCTGGGACCCTTGACCCACCCTCTCCCCCAGCTTCCCCATAGATCTCTGTGCAGCGCCCCCCATGGCCCATCCCCCATCCCCCACCACATGCACCTGCCCCCTTCCCCAGCTGCCAATCCCCCCTCCCCTCTCGGCCGTGCATTGCTGGACAGACCCCCTCTCCCCCGCATGACGGCCCAGCCCCCTCCCCCTCCTCTGCCCCCACCGGTCCTCGCTCCTCCATCTCTGCCCATCCCCTCACCCCAGTCACTGCCCATCCCCCCTACCCGTCCCTGCCCAGCCCTACACCCCCATCCCCCCATCCCAGCACATCCCCCCACCCCCAAGGCCCCCAACCTCCTCTCCCTGTCCCTGCCCATCCCAACCCCATCCCCATCTCTGCCCATCCCCCCACCCCAGTCATTGCCCACCTCCCCCACCTCCCGACCCATCCCTGCCCAGCCCCACACCCACAATCCCCCATCCCTGCCCAGCCCCACACCCCCATCCCCCAATCCCAGCCCATCCCCCCACCCTCCTCTCCCTGTCCCTGCCCATCCCCACAACTCCAGCCCCATCACTGCCCAGCCCCCCACCCTCTGCCCCAGCCCCGCCCCTCCCCCGCCCCGTACCGTGCACGATGAGGTAGACCTGGGCCGTATGGGGCTTGGCCTGGGTCTGGAAGGAGCAGGTGTACAGCCCCTCGTCCCACACGTCCACGCTGGCGATGACGATGCTGAACTCGGCCGGGCTGTTGGTGAGCAGCTGGACCCGCGGGTCGATGGACCACTTGTCGTTCCCGGCGTACAGGATGTTGGAGCGATTCAGCCAGGCCACCCGGGTCACCTCCTCGTCGATGGAACAGCTGGGGGCAGAGACAGCGGAGGCTGCGGGTCAGGAGTGAGGGGCACCGGGGAGCCCGCGGCTGGGCTGGCAGGGGGCTGCGGGTCGGGAGTGAAGGGCACCGGGGAGCCTAGGGCTGGGATAGCAGGGGGCTGCAAGTCAGGAGTGAGGGGCACTGGTAGAGCTGGGAGGGGGGATGCCAGGGCTGGGCTGGCAGGGGGCTGCGGTCGGGAGTGAGGGGCACCGGGGAGCCCGGAGCCGGAATCCCCCGTTGCCTCTCAGCTCTGCTATGGTGCGGCTGTGAACCAGCTCCCCCCCAGAGGTGGCTGCATCTCAGCACTGGGCTGAGATAAAAAACCTTGATGGAGTTATTGGAGCTGGGAGCCAGGACTCCTGGGTTCTATCCCAGGCTCTGGGAGGGGAGTGGGGCCTAGTGGTTGGAGCAGGGAGGCTGGGAGCCCGGACTCCTTGGTTCTCTTCCCAGCTCAGGAGCAGTTGTGTGTCCAGACCCAAGGAAGGTGAGATGTCGGAGCTTCTACACCTCATCCTCACTCCCGACCCACAGCCCCCTGCCAGCCCAGCCCTGCCCCCCCCCCCCCCGACTTCTGCCGGTGCCCCTCACTCCTGACCCACAGCCCCTTGCCATTCCTGCTCGCTTCTGTCTGTGAGCCCCCCGGTCAGCAGAGTGAGATTGAATTAGGGGGGCTGTTTTCTCTTCTTTAATGCCACAATCACTAAATAATTCCAGCTCTCAGGGGATCCAGGAGCCAGCAGCCGGCAGCTGCAGGACGTGAATTGGACAGCGCTCGGCCGATCACACTGTGAGATCCGCAGGGACCGGGGCGGGGCTCTCCCCTGGCAGTCAGGGCTGGTCCCAATGCCCCAGGGCGGCGCTAGGGGGCGCTGTGCTGTAGGGAGCGGGGTGGGGGCTCTCCCTGGCAGTCAGGGCTGGTCCCGATGTCCCAGGGCGGCACTAGGGGCGCTGTGCTGCAGGGGGAAGGGTGGGGGCTCTCCCCTGGCAGTCAGGGCTGGTCCCGATGTCCCAGGGCGGCACTAGGGGGCGCTTTGCTGCAGGGAGCAGGGTGGGGGCTCTCCCCTGGCAGTCAGGGCTGGTCCCGATGCCCCAGTGTGGCACTAGGGGGCGCTGTGCTGCAGGGAGCAGGGTGGGGGCTCTCCCCTGGCAGTCAGGGCTGGTCCCGATGCCCCAGGGTAGCACTAGGTGGCGCTGTGCCGCAGGGGGCGGGGCGGGGGTCTTGTTCTAAGATCTGTGCGGGGGAGGAGGAGGGCGGGGGTCTGGGAGCGCCCCCTGCTGGGTGTGTGTGGCTCACAGCCTGTGTTTGACCAGCTCAGTGTCAGTCGGGGGTGGGGGTGGGGGTGGAGGTGTGGGGGGAGTCACAGACAATGTTAGGGGCCGGGGAGCCAGCCTGGCTGGGGGGGGGCAGGGGTGTTGGGAAGGAGATATGGGGTTGGGGGGCCCTGCGGGGGGCTGTGTGGGCTACCCCTTCAGCACCCACCGTGAAGCCCCACTCCCAGCTGCCCCCCACCCCACTTACCCCCAGGATCTAGGTCAGCCCAGCCCCAACGCCCCAGGGCAGAGCTGCTGGGAGGGCTGCGGCGGCTGGGGAAGGGGGGGGGGGGAGCCGGATCTAGGTCAGCTCTGAGCATGAGTCAGGCTGGCTGGTGCATTGCAGGAGGGAGCGGGGGTAGGGGGCGGGGGAGAGAGAGAGAGACAGGGGTGTGTGGGGATAGATAGATAGATAGATAGCTAGATAGATAGATAGAGGGGGTGGATGGGGATAGATAGACAGAGGGAGAGTATGGGGATACATGGATAGATCACAACTTTTCACATCCCTTCCTGGGGCTCTGAAAAGGACCCACCCACCGAGGGTCTCTGGTCCGGGCACTGTAGCACTCAGCTTTTACGGTCGAGTCTCTCCGATGTGGATTGTTACTATAGGGTCTTTGGGCAGTTATTGTTAGGGTCTCTGAAGCACAATTGATCATCGCCGGGTTTCTCATCCGAACCCTAATGTTGCACATGTTTGTTATTGTAGGGTCTCCATCAAAACACGCTCAGATGAACCCTGCTAGTCCAGCCCCGGCCTGCCCCCCACCCCAGCTCTGCCGGTGCCCTTCACTCCTGACCCGCAGCCCCCTGTCAGCTCAGCCCTTGCACTGAAGCAGGGTTTGGTGGGTGTACCTAATCTGGCTTTTTGACAGCATTATTTGCTTCCCCCCCCGTGGGGTGAGTGGCATTAGGGGGCGCCCTGCTGAGGGGAGTGGGTGGGGGCCCCTCCAGCAGGGGTCAGCAGGGTCAGAGACACCCAGCCTCACCCTCACAGCGCGGGGGCCGCTCTGGCAGGGTCTCACCTCAGAATGGCATTGTCTCCTTGACACACGGTGTAGTTGTCGGCTGGCTGGTTATACTCCAGGCTCCGCACCAGCAGTCCTGAGGGCAGAAAGAGAGAATGGATGAGATAATGCGTGGGGACGGCTCGCCCAGTGCTGAGATGCAGCCACCTCTGGGGTGGGGCAACTGTGTAACAGCCGCACATAACACCACACAGGGCTGGTTCCTCCAGTGCTGAGATGCAGACACCTCTGGGGTGGAGCACGGTGGCTGTTTAATTCACAACAATTCAGTACAATTTCAGGTGGGAAGTGAATGAAAATCTCAGTTTGAGGATTTAGGGAATCTGAGTGGAATCACCCCAGCTGGGGTTTGGCCCAGATCCCCGTATTCAAGCCCTGCCCTTTGGAGGACATGCTAGGGCCTCTGGGAGCACAGCGCCCCCTAGTGCCGCCCTGGGGTATCGGGACCAGCCCTGATTGCCAGGGGAGAGCCCCCCGCCCCGCCCCCTGCAGCACAGCGCCCCCTAGTGCCGCCCTGGGGTATCGGGACCAGCCCTGACTGCCAGGGGAAAGCCCACATCCCGCCCTCTGCAGCACAGCGCCCCCTACTGCCGCTCTGGAGCCCCCTGGAATGTGAATTCAGCTGAGGCCAGCAGGAGGCGCTGCCCCCTACGCACAGGCCGCTCTGATCCCAGCCCCATCGCCCAGCACCCGTCCGGGTCCGTCCGGGGGATTTCGGTGATGGATACTCGCCCCCCTCCCCGGGACAGGGAGTCACAGGCCAAGAGCCCCTCAGGCCTCAGCAGTGGCTTGTCTCATTTCAACACCCGCATCTCAACCTTCACTGCACCCCTCCTCACCCCCCACACCATGTAACAACCTCAGGGGAGCCGAGAGCTGGGATCGGGGGGGCTGCGGGTCAGGAGTGGGGAGCACCGGCAGGGCTGGGGGGGGCAGGGCTGGGATCACGGGGGGGCTAGGGGGAGTGGGGAGCACAGGCAGGGGTGGGGGGCAGGGCTGGGATCAGGGGGGCTGGGAGGGAGTGGGGGGCACCGGCAGGGCTGGGGGGAGCAGGGCTGGGGGGGGTCACGGGGAGCTGTGGGTCAGGAGTGTGGGGGGGCTCCGGCTGGGATGGGGGGGGCTTGGAAGCCGGGGAGGAGCATGCAGCGAAACGCCCCCCCCCCCCCAGTGACCCGGCCAGACACGGGGTGGGACGGGCGGGGACGGGCGAGCAGGGGGCTGCCGGTCGGGAGTGAGGGGCACTGGGGAGCTGCCTGGGGAAGCGGCTGGGGGATGGGGGCGGACAGGAGGGGGGTGGCGGGGCGGACGGTCACTTTGCATTCAGAGCCAGCGACACGGTGACGGGGGAGACGGGCACAGACAGAGATCGATCATCTACCGGCACCCCCCCAGCCTCTGCCCCCCCGCCCTGCCAGTCCCCTGCCCCCCTCCAGCCCCTGCCCCCAGCCTCTGCCCCCCGCGCCCTGCCCCCCCCCCGCCCTGCCAGCCCCCTCACCTCAGCTCTGCCAGCCCCCTGGCCCCCCCCCAGCCCTGTTAGCCCAGCCCTAGGCTCCCCCCACTCTGCCGGTGCCCCTCACTCCTGACCCTGCAAGCCCAGCTCCTATGGGGGTATGAAAGTGGCTCTCACTGCATGACTAATAACACCCCTCCCCCCATCAGTGCACCCCCCCCCCCCCCCACACACACACACCGCACACACAGTCTCTCTCTCTGGCTTTGGCTAATTCAGGTGATCTATAGAGCCTGGCCATGATGCACACTGAGGTGCAGCCAGGTCTAAATGCAGGAGCCGGGGGGCTGGGAGCCCGGACTCCTGGGTTCTCTCCCAGCTCGGGGGGCCGTACAGTGATCTGAGCCACGGCCTCGAGCTGGTAAGAAAATGCAGCACATAAAAATGGAGACAGTGTTTATAGTAATGATCCTCAGGGTGTCGTTAGCCAGCTCGGAGTGAGTGTGTGTGTGTGTGGGGGGGGGCGTATGGGGTGTCCCGGCTGCCCTGTGTTACATACTGCACCCACGTACCTGATCGAGCATGCACACCCACACCCACACGGCCCAGCCCCTCCAGGACGGACACACACACGCACATGCACACACACACACACACACGGCCCAGCCCCTCCAGGACGGACACACACACACACACACGGCCCAGCCGCTCCAGGACGGACACACACACACACACACACACAGCCCCTCCAGGATGGACACACACACACACACACACACACACACAGAGCCCCTCCAGGATGGAGACACACACACACACACGGCCCAGCCCCTCTAGGATGGACACACACACACACACACACACACACACACACACACACACACGGCCCAGCCCCTCCAGGACGGGGGACACACGCACACACACACACACACTTCCCTAGGGCAGGGTAACCCCATTTAAACGCCGCCCCTACCCTCACCCCAGTCTCAGTCCAGCACAGAAGTGGGGGAGGCAGCTGGCCCCCCACCTCCCTGAAACCAGAAGCCAGCTCAGGGCCACACACTACCCCCCCCCCATCCCCGGGGGAAACTGAGGCAGTGATTGGGCCAGTAGGTTTCCCACTTCTCCTTGGGGCATTTTCCGGGGGCGAGTTCTGCTGTTAGTCCAGAGTCACCCCCTGACTGCGCCAGGGCCAGGGCCGGATTTCGATATCTAGAGGGGGTGTGTGCGGACAGATGGGCGGGGCAGGCGAGAGAAGGTACCTATGTATTCATCCCCCCATCCCCATCCCCTCCCCCGAGCTCCCTTACAGATCCTTCCCATCCCCTCGCTCACACCAATACACTTCTCACCTTCCTGGCTTTGGGTTCCCCATTTGGGGGGAAGAGGACAACAAGGGGGTCAAGACTGTGAGCCTCAGTTTCCCCTCCCATCCCTCCTCGCTCACTGGCTTTTCCCCAGGTCCCCCCTGCTCTAGATTCTTCAGTCCCTCGCTGGTGGGATCCCAGCTGGGTGGGGGCGGGGATTCAATTCTGGAATTGGGTGCAAAGGACCGAGTGGGGGTGGGGAGAGGGAAGGAAATTGTCGTCTGCCTCCAAAGCAGGAAGACGCTGATAGGAGCTGGCAGGGCTGCAGTCCCTTCCCGTCCCGGTGGCCTTTTCAAAATCAATAAGCTCTTTCTGAATCGCTTGCTCACACGGGGTGTCATGTCGGCATCTCAGCCAGTGTGTCTTGGCCCTGGTGACTCCCCCCCACACACACACAGCGGCACGCTGAGAGCCTGGGCCCCCCAACTTGTGAGACAGCCTCCTCCGAATCACACGTTTGCCCCCCCAAAATCACGTTGTTGCCTTCAGCCCCATGAGCCTGATGCCTAGAACCAGACCATTTACCTTCAAAATCGTGAGCTTGCTGCCCCAAATCATGAGATCATCTTCAAATGTGTGAGATTGCCCCCCCGACTGGGAGACTACCATGAAAACCAGAATACCGCCTTCCCCATTGCGGGCCAGCCCCCAAAGTCAAGACACGACCTTGAGAATCAGAAGCCTGCTGCCATAAATCATGACCGTGCCCTCACAACCACGAGACCGTGCCCCCCAAATCACCAGACCACCTTCCAACCCCAGCGACTGCCCCGCAAAAATCACACGGTTACCGTCAAAATCACGGGCTCGCCTCAGAATCCCCCAACCGTCCCGCTAAATCGTACGAGCGTCACTGAAAGCAGGAGACTGTCCCGCAAAATAACGAATTCGCCGTCAAAATCAGGAGAGGGAGCCAAAATCATAACGATCCCCCCGAATCCCGAGACTGCACCCAAATCACAACATTGAAATCACAACTCCGAAATCACAACTGCCGTCAAATCACAAGATTTTAAACAGTCATAACTTTGGGGTCTTTATTTGCCTGCTGGGTTCCTGGACCCTGGGGAAAAACATCACATCTTCACGCTTTCCGCCCTAACCACGGGAGATGGAAACAGACAATTTTAGTGAGCCAAAATTCACCAACACCAGGCGGAGTCACATCTAGAAACAACTCCCGTATATTGAGATGTGATGAAGAGATGAAGCAGACAGGTCACTACTGTACGGGATGGATAGATAGATAGATAGATAGATAGATAGATAGATAGATAGATAGATAGATAGATAGATGGGGTGGATGGGGATAGATAGATAGATAGATAGATAGATAGATAGATAGATAGATGGGGTGGATGGGGATAGATAGATAGATAGAGGAGGGGTGTGGGGATAGATAGATAGATAGGGTCTGGGGATAGATAGATAGATAGATAGATAGATAGATAGATAGATAGATAGATAGATAAGAGGGGGTGGATGGGGATAAATAGATAGATAGATAAGAGGGGGTGGATGGGGATAGATAGATAGATATATAGATAGATAGATAGATAGATAGATAGAGGGGGTGTCGGGATAGATAGATAGATAGATAAATAGAGGGGTGGATGGGGATAGATAGATGGATGGATAGATAGATAGATAAGAGGGGGTGGATGGGGATAGATAGATAGATAGATAGATAGAGGGGGTGGATGGGGATAGATAGATAGATAGATAGATAGATAGATAGATAGATAGATAGATAGATAGAGGGGGTGTCGGGATAGATAGATAGATAGATAAATAGAGGGGTGGATGGGGATAGATAGATGGATGGATAGATAGATAGATAAGAGGGGGTGGATGGGGATAGATAGATAGATAGATAGATAGATAGATAGATAGATAGATAGATAGAGGGGGTGGATGGGGATAGATAGATAGATAGATAGATAGATAGATAGATAGATAGATAGATAGATAGATAGAGGGGGTGGATGGGGATAGATAGATAGATAGATAGATAGATAGATAGATAGATAGATAGATAGATAGATAGAGGGGTGGATGGGGATAGATAGATGGATGGATAGATAGATAGATGTGTATGGGAATGGATGGATGCATGATGCAGTGTTAATCACTCGCTCTCTCTCTCTGTCTCTCCAATATCTCTCTAGACCATTGTCCTCAGCTCCTTTGTTTTGATGCTGAGATGTCATCCTCCCCGCCCCCCACCCTGGCCTTTCCCGAGGCAGCTGGCCTGAGAACCAGGAAGCCCAAGGCTGTGGCAGAACCGCCTTGGTGTTATTTCTCGGTTCACTTCCCCTGCCCCCCTTTCCATTTCTCTGTGTGTGTGTGTGGGGGGGGGGGGGGTCCCTCTGCGCTGAATCCCATCACTACAGGGGCCAGCAAAGGGGATCCCATGGCCCTGTGTGAAAGCGCCTGCCTGGAGCTGCAATCCCAGGGACAATGAATAGTGTGTGTGTCCCTGCTGCTGGGGAGAGAACCCAGGAGTCCTGGCTCCCAGCCCTCCCCCCCTCTATCCCACTAGGCCCCACTCCCCTCCCAGAGCTAGAACCCAGGAGTCCTGGCTCCCAACCCTCCCCCCCCTCTATCCCACTAGGCCCCACTCCCCTCCCAGAGCTAGGGATAGAACCCAGGTGTCCTGGCTCCCAGCCACCCCCCCGCTCTAACCACTAGTTCAGAGGTGGGCAAACTATGGGGCCCGCGGGACCCTCCTGCCCAGCCCGTGAGCTCCCGGCCGGGGAGGCTCGCCCCCGGCCCCTCCCCCGCTGTCCCCCCTCACCCGCAGCCTCAGCTCGCCCCGCCACCGGCGCAATGCTCTGGACATTGGGGCTGTGAGCTCCTGGGGCAACCCAGCTGCAGAACCCGGCCTGACCCGGTGCTCTGTGCTGGGCGGTGGCGTGGCTGTAGTGCCGCCAGCCACCGGTGCTTCAGGCAGCACGGTAAGGGGGCAGGGAGCAGGGGGAGTTGGATAGAGGGCAGGGAGTTCAGGGTGTGGATAGGGGACAGGGCGGTCAGAGGGCGGGGAATGGGGGGTTGAATGGGGGCAGGAGTCCCAGGGGGGAGGAAGGCGGGGGTTGGATGGGGTGGCAAGGGTTCCGGGGGCGATCAGGGGGCAGGGAGCTGGGGGGGGGGGGTGGATAGAGGGCAGGGGAGTTCAGGGTGGTGGTCAGGGGGTGGGGGTGTGGATAGGGGTCGAGGGGAAACAGGGGGTTAAATGGGCGTAGGAGTCCCAGGGGGCAGTCAGAAAGGAGGGGGGTTGGATTGGGCGGCAGGGGGCAGTCAGGGGGCTAGAAGCAGAGGGGGGTTGGGTAGGGGGC
>NC_088702.1:21395886-21404486 GCF_028017835.1 Emys orbicularis
GAATTTCAAACGGAGCAAGGGAGGTGGGATGCCCTGGAGCGACGCCGCTGGGCTCCTGCGTCCGGTTCTGGGGCCCACGGTTCACCAGGGATGTTGGCCGGTTGGGGAGGGCTCAGAGAAGGGCCGGGAGGACAATGAAGGGGTTAGGAGACCTGCCTTAGAGCCAAAGGCAGGTGAGCGGCGCCGTGGTTCTCAACCTGTTTTCCTCTGCGGGCTCCTAAAACCTTTCACATGCAGGCACAGACCCTTGGGAAATGTTAGCCAGCGTCTGTGGGCCCCCGGGGCCCCGCTGGCCACGGGTTGGCGACCGGGTGAGTTGATCCTGCCTGTCCGTACCGACACGGGGAGCAAATAATCAGGCAGGAAATAAGGCGAGACTTGTGACCCGAGGGGGGGATGAATCAGGGGGCAGTGGGGGGCAGTTGCCCGAGGGGGTTGGTGGAGTCTCGGCCGCCAGCAATTTTTAAATCAGGCTGGTTCTGTTGATGGGGACGGAAGAAAAGTCGAGGGGGGGAAGGTGTCACATCACAAATGTTTGGGGGATTTCGATTTGTCGGCCGGATTTGAGAAGGGAAAAATTGTTGGAAGTGTCAAAAATATTTACCAAAAAGGGGAAAATGTGTGTGTGTGTGTGAGTGTCTGTGTGTCTGTGTGTCCCTGCGCCCCCTGCTGGCGGGGACAGGCCCTGCTGTGTGTCTGTCTGTGTGTGTGTCTGTGTGTATCCCTGCTGCCCCCTGCTGGAGGGTACAGGCCCTGCTGTGTGTGTGTGTGTGTGTGTGTGTGTGTGTGTGTGTGTGTGTGTGTGTCTGCTGCCCCCTGCTGGAGGGGACAGGCCCCGCTCTGTGTGTGTGTGTGTGTGTGTATGTGTGTGTGTGTGCGTGTGTCCCTGCTGCCCCCTGCTGGAGGGGACGGACCCTGCTGTCTGTGTGTCTGTGTGTGTGTGTGTGTGTGTTGCTATATAGCACATCTGTGTGTTCATATCTGTCTCTGTGGGTTGCTATGCACAGTGTGTATCTATAACTATATATATGATGTGTATTCTGTGTGTGTTGCTATACCCTGTGTGTGTGTTCTCTTTGGGTGTGTCAGTGCGTCTCTGTACAGCCCCATCGCTCCCCTACCCCCCAGCTCATCAGAACCCCCCTAGGGGCCTCCAGTCGCTAGCCAGGCTACAGGCTGCAGCCGGGTGTCACCCAGCAGACCCCGAGCTACAGCTGCAGTCCCAGCCCTGGGGGAGTGGCTGTGGTTAGCACCGGGGCTGGGTGACACATGGCCCAGCACAGCCAGCGCGGCTGCGGCAGGAAGGGGCCGTGGGAGGATGTGGCTGACTCTGTCCCCAGTTGCGGTTGGGATCAAGGGAGTGTGGGGAGGGGTGGGGAGTCCCCAGGGGTTGCTTGGGAAGGTTTCAACTCCAGATCCACGATCCAGTCAGCACAGAGACACACCACAGAGTCTGCATCCCTTCCTGCCGCTCCGACCCCCAGCTCCCCACCATCACTGTAAGCATTAGACCCCACTCCCCTTCCAAGGCTAGGGAGAGAACTCAGGAGTCCTGGCTCCCAGCCCCCCTGCTCTAACCACTAGACCCCACTCCCCATCCAGGGCTAGGGAGAGAACTCAGGAGTCCTGGCTCCCAGCCCCCCTGCTCTAACCACTAGACCCCACTCCCCTTCCAGGGCTAGGGAGAGAACCCAGGAGTCCTGGCTCCCAGCCCCCTGCTCTAACCACTAGACCCCACTCCCCTTCCCGGGCTAGGGAGAGAACTCAGGAGTCCTGGCTCCCAGCCCCCCTGCTCTAACCACTAGACCCCACTCCCCTTCCAGGGCTAGGGAGAGAACCCAGGAGTCCTGGCTCCCAGCCCCCCCTGCTCTAACCCTGTCAAGGCTGAATCCCCACTCTGGCACTTCGAGTGCAGAAGTGGGGGCCCTCAAGAATACTAAAAATTAATACTGGCCACTCCAGGCTTGTATTAAACTCCCAGGGTTACAGCTTTTCTCTGACCTCGGCTTGGTAAATGCTGCCACCACCCAAATGCAAAAAACCCCCTTGGACCCAGGAAGGAGCACTTGGGATTTCCTCCCTGTGGGGTACCCTCAAGCCCTTTCACCCCCACTCTGGGGAATGGCTGAGACAGAAAACAAAAGAAATTAGCTGTTGCTACCAGAGACTCAAACAACATGTGCACAAACCTCTTAGGACGCCAACAATCCAATCTTGTTCTTAAAAAAGGTAAATTTTATTAAAAAGAAAAGGAAAGAAAAAACATCTGGAATTTAGGCTTTTGCTAGATTTAAAAAGAGCAATTCCAAAAATCAAGCACCTAAAATAGCTTTTTTGGGGGGTTCAGCTTAAAGGTTACAAGCAAACAAAAGCAGCTGGGGTTAGCACAGAGGAGTCCACAAGGCAAAATAAGAAATAAACCTGATCGTGTCAACCTGAACATTCCCTGTCCCAGTGATTCCTTCCAGGTATGGAAAATAATTTTTCATACCGGATTCAAACCTTACACAGCATTCCTGCTATTCGCATGGCTGCTCCTGTCCCTGCAGCCATAGGCGCCGACTCCATGGGTGCTCTGGGGCTGGAGCACCCACAGGGAAAAATTGGTGGGTGCTCTGCACCCACCGGTAGCTCCCCGCCCTGCCCCCCTGCCCCAGCTCACCTCCGCCTCCACTCTGCCTCCGCCACCTCCCCTGAGCGCGCCGCATGCCCGCTTTTCCCCCTAGCTCCCAGCGTTTGTGCCACGAAATAGCTGTTTCGCGCAGCTGGGAGGGAGCGGGGAGGAGGGGGAACACAGCGAGCTCGGGGAAGAGGCGGGGCCAGGGTGGGGATTTGGGGAAGGAGTCCAATAGGGGCAAGGAGGGGGCGGAGTTGGGGCGGGGACTTTGGGGAAGGGATTGGAATGGGGCGGGACAGGGGCGGGGAAAGGGTGGAGTCGGGATGGGGCCGGGGCATGGGGCCAGTCCAGAGAGAACAACAGACAAAGGGGAAGTTTCTTTCCCAGTTTTAAAAAGTTCGACCTTCCCATTGGCTCTTTTGGTCAGGTGCCCACTTCCTGTTCTTTATCTGGGGGACTTTTTAACCCTTTACAGGTAAAGCAAGTAAAGAACAGCTACCAAGGGGGATTTTACAGCTAATTGGCTGGGTGAGTGTCCATCAAAGGGAGCTACCCCCCCCCTTTCATTTATCACCCCCCCCCCCCCCCAAATCACAGCCGGTGCTGGCCAGCCTGGTTCAGATTGGGTCCACACCAGCTGGAATTTCTTCCTGGAGGTTTAGGAAACAGAGTTAATAAGATACATGCACCTCTAATTTCACTACTAATTACATGAAGAACTAAATCGTCCTTTTTACATTTCAAGGACTACAAGGACTTAGAATGCATGGACATTTTCACCCGGCTGATTCTGGGAAACCTTCCTGGGAGAGTGCATCAGCCACTTTGTTAGAGGCTCCTGAAATGTGCGGTATCTCAAAATCAAAGTCTTGAAGAGCTAAACTCCACCGAAGACATTTTTTGTTAGTCTCTTTGACCGTGTGAAGCCACTTCAGTGCAGCATGGTCAGTCTCCAGGTGGAACCGCCGTCCCCAAATGCATGGACGTAGCTTCTCCAGAGCATACCCAATGGCGTAACATCCTGTTTCTGACACTGGCCAGTGGCTTTCCCTCTCAGAAAGCTTTTCCCACATCATGCTCGGACGCATCTGTGGTTATGACGAACGGTGGGTCGAAGTCTGGGGCCTTCAGTACAGGGTCAGACGTAAGGGCCGGTTAAAGGCTTTCTGACACTTCTCAGTCCACTGAACTGCATTTGGCTGTTTTTTCCTGGTCAGGTCTGTCGGTGGGGTGGCAATTTGGCTGTAGTTTGGTACAAATCGTCGGTAATACCCGGCCAAGCCCAAGAAGGATTGGACCTGCTTCTTTGACTTGGGGACAGGCCAATTTTGGATAGCATTTACCTTAGCCTGTAGGGGGCTGATAGTTCCTTGATGCACCTGGTGTCCAAGGTACATTACCCTGTTTAGGCCTATTTGACACTTTTTTACCTTAACGGTTAATCCTGGATCCCTCATGTGCTGGAAGACAGCTTGGAGGTGTTCCAGGTGTTCTGCTCATGAATCTGAGAATATAGCCACATCCATAGGCGTGTGCACGGGGTGTGCCGGGTGTGCCCAGGCACACCCTAATGCAGGGGTGGGCAAATGGCTTCACTCTCCTGGCGCAGCAAGCCACCGGCCCCTCTCCCGGCTTCCCCCCTCCTCTGAAGCCAGGCTCCAGAAATATTCAGGGCTGGGGGCTCTGCTCCACCAATATCTGGAGCTGGGTCTCTCCCCGGCCCCCGCCTGCCACCACCACCCCCCGCGGGTCTCCCCCCCCCCAGCCCCGCCGTGTCCCTGCCTGAAAGAAAGCGGCGCGCGCCTCTCCCCTGCCTGCTTGTGCAGCTGGTGTACCTGCTGTCTGCTGCCCCAGGGTCCTAGTGCCCCCCTTTCCCCATGGCAGGGCAGGCTGCCCTTACCCTGCCCTTCCACCCTAGCCCTGAGCCTCTCCAACGCCCCAAACCCCTCAACCCCAGCCCCAGCCCTCATCCCCCCGCACCCTAATCCTCTGCCCCAGCTCTGAGCCCGCTCCTGCATTGTGAACCCCTCAACCCCAGCCCTCATCCCCCCGCACCTTCTGCCCCAGCCCTGAGCTCCCTCCTGCATCATGAACCCCTCATCCTCAGCCCCACAGCCCTCATCCCCCCGCACCCTAATCCTCTGCCCCAGCCCTGAGCCCCCTCCTGCATCATGAACCCCTCATCCTCAGCCCCACAGCCCTCACCCCTGCACCCCCGCCTATCCCCAAACTCCCTCCCAGAGCCTGCACCCCCCCCACTCCCAAACTCCCTCCCAGAGCCTGCACCCCTCACCCCCCCTACGCCCCCGCCCCCAGCCCAGAGCCTGCACCCAAACTCTGTCCCAGAGCCTGCACCCCTCACCCCCTCCTGCACATCCACCCCTTGCCCCAGCCCAGAGCCTGCACCCAGCACCCAAACTCCATCCCAGAGCCTGCACCCCAGACCCCCTCCCCCACCCAAACTCCATCCCAGAGCCTGCACCCCTCCTGCACCCTAATCCCCAGCCCAGGACCTGCACCCCAGACTTCCTCCCCCCACCCAAACTCCCTCCCAGAGCCTTAGGCAGGTGGGGGGCGGAGTTGGGGGGGGCAGGTTCTGGGCACCACCAAAATTTCTACAAACCTGCCACCCATGCGCGGGGCAGCGTGTCTGGCTCTGCGCAGAGCAAAACATGCTGCTAGGAACCTCATGGTAAGGGGTCCGGGGCCGGGGGGGCGGGTTGGATAAGGGGTGGGGGCAGTCAGGGGACAGGGAGCAGGGTGGGTTGGATAGGGGGTGGGATCCCGGGGGCGTGGTTAGGGGTGGGAGCAGTCAGGGAGTAGGGGAGGGTTGGATGGGGCATGGGAGTCCCGGGGTCTGTCAGGGGGCGGGGGGTGGATAGGGGTCAGGGCAGTCAGGGGACAGGGAGCAAGGCCGGTCCTGGGGGGCAGTTAAGGTGGGGGGGTCTCTGGAGGGGGTGGTCAGGGGACAAGGAGCTGGGGGGGGTTGGATGAGTCGCGAGTTCTGGGGGGGGCTGTCAGGAGGCAGGGGTGTGGAGAGGGGTTGGGGCAGGCAGGGAACAGGGGGGGGTTTATGGGTCATGAGTTCTGGGGGTCCTGTCAGGGGGCGGGGAGCGGTTGGATGGGGCGTGGGAGTCCCGGGGGTCTGTCTGGGGGCGGGGGTGTGGATAAGGGTCGGGGCAGTCAGGGGACAGGTAGGGGGTAGGGTCCTAGGGGGGCAGTCAGGGGACAAGGAGCAGGGAGGCTTAGATAGGGGGTGGGGTCCTGGGGGGCAGTTAGGGGCAGGGGTCCCAGGAGGGGGTAGTCAGGGGACAAGGAGCAGGGAGGGTTGGGGGTTCTGAGGGGGGCAGTCAGGGGGGCGGGAAGTAGGAGGAAGTGGATGGGGCAGGGTGGGGGCGGGGCTATGGCAGGGCGGGCGTGGGGCTAGGGCGGGGCTCCCTGGGTGCACACCCTAATGAAATGTGCTGTGCACGCCTATGGCCACATCGTCAAGGTAGGCGACTGCAAATTCCCCAAATCCAGCCCGAAGGTTATCTACCAGTCTCTAGAAGGTGGCGGGTGCATTTCGCAGTCCGAAAGGGGGCACATTAAATTCATACAGCCCTACATGGGTGATGAAGGCTGACCTTTCCTGGGCTGGGTCATCTAGCGGCACTTGCCAGTACCCCTCAGTTAAGTCTACGGTGGAGATGAACGGGGCACGTCCCAGTTTCTCCAATAGCTCATCTGTGCCCGGCATTGGATAGTTCTCTGGGAGAGTTACAGCATTTAGCTTACAAAAGCGGATTTCCCTGTTTGGTTTGGCAACCAGAACCACTGGAGAGGCCCATGCACTCTCAGAGGGGTGGATTACACCCATCTGTAATATGTCCTGGATCTCGCATTCTATTGCGGTTTTGGCTTGAGGAGCCATCTGGTAGGGTTGGGCTCTAATTGGGCGAGCATTACCTGTGTCAACGGAGTGGTATGCCCGTTCTGTCCGTCCTGGGGTGGCGGAAAACATTGGCGCGAAGCTGGTGCACAGCTCCTGGATTTGCTGTCGCTGCTTACGCCCAAGGGCCGTGGAAAGGCTCACCTCTTCCATGCCACCGTTGCTTTTTCCTTCATGGTAGACTCCTTCAGGCCACTCAGCGTCGTCTCTCTCCTGGGCTGTAAACTGGAGAACCTTGATTTCTCGGGAATAAAAGGCCCTGAGAGAATTAACATGGTACATTTTAGGTTTTAGGGTGGGGGTGGGGGGACTTTTTAACCCTTTACAGGTAAAACAAGTAGAGAACAGCTACCAAGAGGGATTTTAGAGCTAACTGGCTGGCTGGGTGTCCATCAGAGGGAGCTACTCCCCCACCACACACACACACATTTCATTTATCACAATCCCCTAGACCCCACTCCCCTCCCAGGGCCAGGGAGAGAACCCAGAAGTCCTGGCTTCCAGCTCCCCCCTGCCCCCCGCTCGAACACATCAGCCTCAGCTGGATTTAGTCCGACCAACACACGCTGCACATGGGTCTAGGACAGGGATAAAGATGAGCGGACAAGGTGCGATGCACAATTTCGTCAGCAGGTGGCACCTAAATCATTCCAGAACATACAGGCGACTTCTGGGTTCTCTCCCCAGCTCTGGGAGGGGAGTGGGGTGTAGTGGTTACAGCGGGAGGCGGGGGCTGGGAGCCGGGACTCCTGGGTTCTCTCTCAGGCTTGGGGAGGGGAGTGGGGGCTGGTGGGTTAGAGCAGGTGTGGGGCTGGGAGCCTGGACTCCTGGGTTCTATCCCCAGCTCTGGGAGGGGAGTGATGTCTAGTGGTTACAGTGGGGGGGCTGGGAGCCGGGACCCCTGGATTCTCTCCTGGGCTCAGGAAGGGGAGCGGGGTCAAGTGGCTAGAGCAGGGGGGACTGGGAGACTGGACTCCTGGGATCTATCCCCAGCTATGGAAGGGGAGTGGTGTCTAGTGGTTAGACCAGGGGGGAGCTAGGAGCCAGGACTCATGGGTTCAATCCCCAGCTATGGAAGGGGAGTGATGTCTAGTGGTTACAGTGGAGGGGCTGGGAGCCAGGACTCCTGGGTTCTCTCCTGGGCTCAGGGAGGGGTCAAGTGGTTAGAGCGGGGGGGGGGGGGGGGCTGGGAGCAGGACTCCTGGGATCTATCCCCAGCTATGGAAGGGGAGTGGAGTCTAGTGGTTAGACCAGGGGGCTGAGCACCAGGACACATGGAATCAGAGAACTGGAAGGGACCTCGAGAGGTCATTTACTCCAGTCCCCTGCACTCAAGGCAGGACTACGTATTATCTAGACCAGGCGTGATCAAACTACGGCGCGGGGGCCGCATCTGGCCCTTCAGATGTTTTAATCCTCGAGCTCCCACTGGGTACCAGGGTCCAGGGCTTTCCCCACTCCAGTTGGGGAGCGGGGTCAGGGGCTTGCCCCGCTCTGCGCATGCCATGACTCCACGCGGCTCCTGGAAGCAGTGGCATGTCTCCCTTCTGGCTCCTACACATAGTGGCAGCCAGGGGGGCTCCGCACGCTGCCCCGACCCCAAGCGCTGCCTCTGCAGCTCCTATTGGCTGGGAACCGTGGCCAATGGGAGCTGCAGGGGCAGTGCCTGTGGACGGGGCAGTGAACGGATTTGCCTGGCCACGCCGTTGCGTAGGAGCCGGAGGGGGGGACATGCTGCTACTTGAGGTAAGCATCGCCTGGAGCTTGTACCCCTGACCCGCTCCCACGCCCCAACCCCCTGCCCCAGCCCTGATCCCCCTCCCACCCTCCAAATCCCTTGATCCCAGCCCGGAGCACCCTCCTGCACCCCCCAACCCCTCATCCCTAGCTCCACCCAGAGCCTGCACCCCCAGCCGGAGCCCTCACCCCCTCCCGCACCCCAGCCCCCAGTTTCGTGAGCATTCATGGCCCGCCATACAATTTCCATACCCAAAGTTTGCCCCACCCCGATCTAGACCATCCCTGGTTCTCTCCTGGGCTCTGGGAGGGGAA
>NC_088702.1:21404986-21444986 GCF_028017835.1 Emys orbicularis
GTTCCACTGGGTAACAGTGTGCGAGCTCAGTGGGGCAATGCCTGGCCCAACGGGTCTGGCTACCACTGCTAATCCCCAGTGGCAGGGAAGTCCATGGGTTAACCCCAGTGGCCGGGAGTCTCTCAGGTTAAACCCGCTGATGCCCAGTGGCAGGGAGTCCCACAGGTTCTCCCCACTAATCCCCCAGTGACTGGGAGTCTCCTATACCCCTGTTTTGCCACAAGTCCCATTCCCCGGGTTGCTACGCTCACTATCTGTCCATTGGTTCACAGCTCTGATCCCCGGGCCGGACCGGGGTGGGGTGCATGAGGTCAAAGCGGAGGGAATCAGCAAAGCCGGGAACTCCCCGTTCACACCCCTGCGAGATGCAGACTCAGGGATCCTGGAAGCTGGAGTCAGAGGGCACCGGGGGGAGGGGCGGTGTTAGTGGGGCTGGTGGGCTGGGGTTATGGAGGGGCTGGGGCAGTCAAGTCAAGGAGGGTGGGGGGTGGGCTGGGGGCAGGGAGGGGCCAAGACGTGGGCCTACTGGGGCAGAGCGCTGGGGGACAGGGTCAGTGAGATCAAGGGGGCAGAGGTGGGTCTGGGGGCCTGAGGTTAGGGAGAGGCTGGAGGTTACAAGGTTGGGGACTGGGGGGGGGCACTGGGAAGGAGTGGGGGGCAGGGAGGCCGGCAGCTGGGGGTCTCCAGGACAGAGATCCAGCCCCTTGGCTGGCAGTGGGGGGGTCACAACCTCCCTGGACTGTCGGGTGGTGGGGCCGCAGGTGCTCACCCAGGTTACACCAGCACGTATTGGGGCACATTCCCTCTGAGAGGCAAAGCAGAGGGCAGGACGCCTGGGTCCTTTCCCCGGCCCTGCCACATGTCCTGTGCCCTCCGGAAAGGGGGCGGGATCATCCAGCTGCCTTCGGGCAGGGCCAGGAGCCCGGAGCAGAGATTCACGGCTGGGGAGTGAGGATTACACCAGCCGGACACCTGGGTCCCAGCTCAGGGCAGAGGTCTCGTAGCTCAGATACATGCCCCCCCTCACCGTGTTTCCCCCATCCCAGCATGGGTGTGGAGGGGGCTGAGTCCCTGTGGTCCATCCAGGGAGTGGGGTCAGTGTCCGGGGGGGTGGGGGAGGAAGCTGTCCCCGCTGGGACTGGGGCTGAGACCCGGCAAACTCCATTCACACATGAGGCCAAAGAACCCCCTACCCCAGAGCCAGCCGGTCTTCCTCCCCCCGTCCGGAGGGAAAGGCCCCATATCCCAGTCCCCTTGCGGCGGGGGGCGGGAGAGATGGGAGAGGAAATGAGCAATCCGGCCCTGCCCCCCAGGTGTGCGGAAGGGGGTTGTCCAAGGGGCTGGGCACAGCCCAGAACCACGCCAGGAATGCAGATTGTGGTCAGCCCTGGGTGACACCCAGTGCCCCGAATTCCCGGAACCCCACCCCCATCGCTAGCCCCAGCTCCCAGCCCCACAGCCCAGCAGGGATGGGGGGGGCTGCGAGTCACACAGCCCAGGCCCCACCCTCCCACACTTCACTCCCCCCACACACACACACATCTGCCTGCTTGAAAACTTGCCCAGTGGGCGCGCAGCAGGTTGGGGCTGTAGGGGGGAGGGTTTCGGCACCTGGGTGAGAGGGGGGCAGCTCAGCAGAGAGGGGTGGGGGGATCTGTGGGGCGGGGGCTGGCACAGCCTGCGGGGAGGGGATAGGGGGATCTCTGGTGCAGGGCCTGGCACAGGCGGGGGGAGGGGATGGGCGGATCTGTGGGGCAGGGACTGGTAAAACCCGGGGAAGGGATGAGGGTGAATCTGTGGGGTAGGTGCTGGCACAGCCCAGGGAGAATAGGTGGGGGGAATCTCTGGGGCAGGAGCTGGCACAGGCAGGGGGAGGGGAGGGGGGATCTGTGGGGGCAGGGGCTGAAACAGGCAGGGGGAGGGGAGGGGGGATCTCTGGGCAGGAGCTGGCACAGGCAGGGGGACAGGAGGGGGGGATCTCTGGGGCAGGAGCTGGCACAGGCAGGGGACAGGAGGGGGGATCTGTGGGGCAGGGGCTGGCACAGGCAGTGGGATGGGAGGGGATCTGTGGGGCAGGGGCTGGCACAGGCAGGGGGATGGGAGGGGGATCTGTGGGGCAGGGGCTGGCACAGGCAGGGGGACAGGAGGGGGGATCTGTGGGGCAGGGGCTGGCACAGGCAGGGGGACAGGAGGGGGATCTGTGGGGCAGGGGCTGGCACAGGCAGGGGGACGGGAGGGGGATCTGTGGGGCAGGGCTGGCACAGGCAGGGGGATGGGAGGGGGATCTGTGGGGCAGGGGCTGGCACAGGCAGGGGGATGGGAGGGGGGATCTGTGGGGCAGGGGCTGGCAGAGGCAGGGGGATGGGAGGGGGATCTGTGGGGCAGGGGCTGGCACAGGCAGGGGGATGGGAGGGGGATCTGTGGGGCAGGGGCTGGCACAGGCAGAAGGGGAGGGGAGGGGGGATCTGTGGGGCAGGGGCTGAAACAGGCAGGGGGAGGGGAGGGGGGATCTCTGGGGCAGGAGCTGGCACAGGCAGGGGGACAGGAGGGGGGATCTCTGGGGCAGGAGCTGGCACAGGCAGGGGGACAGGAGGGGGGATCTGTGGGGCAGGGGCTGGCACAGGCAGTGGGATGGGAGGGGGATCTGTGGGGCAGGGGCTGGCACAGGCAGGGGGATGGGAGGGGGGATCTGTGGGGCAGGGGCTGGCAGAGGCAGGGGGATGGGAGGGGGATCTGTGGGGCAGGGGCTGGCACAGGCAGGGGGATGGGAGGGGGGATCTGTGGGGCAGGGGCTGGCACAGGCAGAAGGGGAGGGGGATCTGTGGGGGGCTGGGATGGAGTTCATGGAAAAGTGGATGACGGGGGGGCGGGGGGCACCGTATTGCTCAAGTCCCATCTATTTATTTTGTCGCCACCCTGACAACGGGCTCGTCTGGGGCAGGATTAGGGAAGGTCCCAGCGTCAGCTCTGGGGCTGGGCTGGCAGGGGCTGCGGGTCGGGAGTGAGGGGCACCGGCAGGGCTGGGGGGGAGCCCCGGGCTGGGCTAGCAGGGGGCTGCGGGTCGGGAGTGAGGGGCACCGGCAGGGCTGGGGGGGGAGCCCCGGGCTGGGCTGGCAGGGGCTGCGGGTTGGGAGTGAGGGGCACCGGCAGGGCTGGGGGGGGAGCCCCGGGCTGGGCTAGCAGGGGGCTGCGGGTCGGGAGTGAGGGGCACCGGCAGGGCTGGGGGGGGAGCCCCGGGCTGGGCTAGCAGGGGGCTGCGGGTCGGGAGTGAGGGGCACCGGCAGGGCTGGGGGGGAGCCCCGGGCTGGGCTAGCAGGGGGCTGCGGGTCGGGAGTGAGGGGCACCGGCAGGGCTGGGGGGGGGAGCCCCGGGCTGGGCTGGCAGGGGCTGCGGGTTGGGAGTGAGGGGCACCGGCAGGGCTGGGGGGGGAGCCCCGGGCTGGGCTAGCAGGGGGCTGCGGGTCGGGAGTGAGGGGCACCGGCAGGGCTGGGGGGGGAGCCCCGGGCTGGGCTAGCAGGGGGGCTGCGGGTCGGGAGTGAGGGGCACCGGCAGGGCTGGGGGGGGAGCCCCGGGCTGGGCTAGCAGGGGGCTGCGGGTCGGGAGTGAGGGGCACCGGCAGGGCTGGGGGGGGAGCCCTGGGCTGGGCTGGCAGGGGGCTGCGGGTCGGGAGTGAGGGGCACCGGCAGGGCTGGGGGGGGGGGCAGGTTCCCTGGTGCTCTCTCTGCTGCTCTGCCCCCTCCCCACGTCCTGTCTGGTTAACATCCAGCGCCCCCCCACCCCCCCACGACTGACCAGCAGGACCCACCTGCGAGTCGAGGGGCGGGGGGGGGGGTTACTCACTGGGCTGCCCCGCCCCCAACCCGCTGACGTTCCCAGCCCCCACAGCTCAGAGCCCAGGAATCCCCCCCCCCCCCCCCGCCGGTGCCCCTCACTCCCGACCCGCAGCCCCCTGAGAGAAAAGGGGACCGGGCCAATATTCAGGGCTCGGTGCATGGGCAGTAAATTCCCAGCCTGCGGGGGCGGGGGGGAGGAAGCGTGGCTGGGGGGAGGGGCGCAGCTGGGAAGAGGAAGGGGGGGTGACACTCTAGGGGGGGAGGATGGGTCGCCCAGCCTGACGCAGACACAGCGTGTCCCCCTCCCCCCGCCGCCAACACCCTCCTCCCCGCGGTCAAAAGCTCCCCCCCGCCGCCGTGAGGGAGCCAGAACTGCCAGCACCAGCAGGGAGAGCAGCCGGCAGCAGGTGAGGGGAGTGGGGTCCAGTGGTGAGAGCTGGGGGAGGCAGGAGCCAGGACTCCTGGGTTCTCTCCTTGGCTCAGGGAGTGGACGGGAGGGGAGGCTAGTGGTTAGAGCGGGGGGCGGGGGCGTGTTTGGGAGCCAGGACTCCTGGGTTCTATCCCCAGCTCTGGGAGATGAATGGGGTCTGGTGGTTAGAGTAGAGGGTGGGGGCTGGGAGCCAGGTCTCCTGGCAGGGCCGGCTTTAGGATCTGCGGGGCCCGATTCGAATAGCCGGTGGCAGTCCGGGTCTTCGGTGGCACTTCGGCGGTGGGGGATCCACTCCGCGTCTTCCGCGGCACTGAAGGACCCCCCCCCCCCCCGACGCCGAAATGCCACCAAAGACCCGGAGCGGACCGCTGCCGGGTGAGTAAGGCGCGGGGCCCTCTTCGGCGCGGGCGCGGGGCCCGATTCCAGGGAATTGGGGGAATCAGCCTAAAGCCGGCCCTGCTCCTGGGTTCACTCCTTGGCTCAGGGAGTGGAGGGGAGGCTAGCGGTTAAAGCGGGGGGGGGTCTGGAAGCCAGGACTCCTGGGTTCTATCCCTGGCTCTGGGAGATGAATGGGGGGCTGGTGGTTAGAGCAAAGGGTGGGGGCTGGGAGCTAGGACTCCTGGGTTCTCTCCCTGGTTCTGGGAGAGGAATGGGGTCTGGTGGGTCACAGCAGGGGGGACCAGGAGCCAATGCTCCTGGGTTCCCTGACGGGGAGTGTCACGCTCTGTGTGGGTCATTTATTTATTCAAACGGACCCTTTCGGGTGCCAGTTGCCGTCATCCTGACAACGCCTCCTTCCCAGCCCGGTTTAATCATCTTTATGGCCATGCCCCAGAGCTCCTGCCAGTTTGGGCAGCCCTGGGCAGTGAACTCCCCCATTGCTGAGCCCTGGGGGGTCCAGTCCACACCCACCCAACTGCAGCTCACCCCATTCCCGTCCCTTGCAGAGATGGACCCCAGAAAAGTGCCTAAATACCTCCTCTCCGCCGGGCGCCGCATCCTCACCATCGTCTTTGCCCTGCTCATCTTGGGGGTCCTGACATGGGCCTACGTCGCTGGGATCCAGCTGGTGGCCGACCAGTATCAGATCATGGCCTTCGGCCTCTACGGAGCCTTCCTCACCGCCCACCTGGCCGTCCAGAGCTTCTTCGCCTTCCTGGAGCACCGGCGGATGAGGAGGGAGTCGTTGACCTGTAGCTACACCAAGACGGTGGCGTTGACCATCTCGGCCTACCAAGAAGACCCGTCCTACCTCCGGCAGTGCCTGGAGTCAGTGCGGGCCACCCTGTACCCCCGCGAGAAACTGCGGATCCTCATGGTGATCGACGGCAACAGCCCCGATGACCGCTACATGATGGACATGTTCCGGGAGGTCTTCGCCGGCGAGGACATGGGCACCTACGTCTGGGAGAACAACTACCACCAGCAGCCCCTGCTGGAGGGCGAGGAGGGGAGCAGCGGCTCCCAGGGGGCGGGAGGGGAGGAGCCTGGCCCCTACACCGAGGTGGAGATGTTGGACCCAGGCCAGCTGGTGGTGGAGGAGTTGATCCGCTCCAGGCGATGTGTCTGCGTCATGCAGCAATGGGGCGGGAAGCGGGAGGTGATGTACACGGCCTTCAGGGCGCTGGGCAACTCGGTGGACTATATCCAGGTAGGAGCAATGAGGAGGCTACCCTCCCACCACTCCCCCAGCACAGCGCCCCCCACTGCCGTTCTGGACATGAGGGCCACCCCTGCCTGCCAGGGGAGAGGCCCGTCCCCACCCCCTGCAGCACAGCGCCCCCTAGCGCCGCCGTGGGGCATCGGGGCCAGCCCTGACTGCCAAGGGAGAACCCCCCACCCCACTCCCTGCAGCACAGCGCCCCCTAGCGCTGCCTTGGGGCATCGGGGCCAGCCCTGCCTGCCAGGGGAGAACCCCCCCACCCCACTCCCTGCAGCACAGCACCCCCTAGCGCTGCCTTGGGGCATCGGGGCCAGCCCTGCCTGCCAGGGGAGAACCCCCCCACCCCACTCCCTGCAGCACAGCGCCCCCTAGCGCCGCCTTGGAACATCGGGACCAGCCCTGACTGCCAAGGGAGAACCCCCTCCACCCCACTTCCTGCAGCACCCCACTCCCTTGGGGCATCGGGGCCAGCACTGCCTGCCAAAGGAGAACCCCCCACCCCGCCCCCTGCAGCACAGCGCCCCCTAGCAATGCACTGGGCATGAGGTTCAGCACTGCTCCCCCTGGGGGACTCAGCAGGTAACACCCTTTTTGGCTGCCCCCAGGTGTGCGACTCAGACACCAAGCTGGACCCCAGGGCCACGGTGGAGCTGGTGAAGGTGTTGGAGGCCAACAAGCACTACGGAGCCGTGGGGGGGTGACGTGCGGATCCTGAACATCTCCGACTCCTTCATCAGCTTCATGAGCAGCCTGCGCTACTGGATGGCCTTCAACGTGGAGCGCGCCTGCCAGTCCTACTTCGACTGCGTCTCCTGCATCAGCGGGCCCCTGGGTGAGCCTGCCAGGATGCCTGGGTTCTCCCACACTCTGGGAAGGGAGTGGGGTCCAGTGATTAGAGCAGGGGGGCTGGGTGTCAGGACTCCTGGGTTCTCTCCCCAGCTCTGGGAGGGGAGTGGGATCTAGTGGTTAGAGAAGGGGGGGAAGCCAAGACGCCTGGGTTCTTCCCCACTCTGGAAAGGTAGTGGGGTCTTTGGTTAGAACGAGGGGCAGGGGCTGGGAGCCAGGACTCCTGGATTCTCTCCCCAGCTCTGGGAGGGGAGTGGGGTCTAGAGGTTAGAGTAGGGGGGCTGGGTGTCAGGACTTCTGGGGTCTCCCCCTCTCCGGGAGGGGAGTGGGGTCTGTTGGCTGGAGCAGGGGGTTCTATCCCGGCTCTAGGAGGGAAGGGGAAGGGAGTGCTGGGAATTCTGGCTTTGCTGACCCTGCGCTGCCTGCTGCCCCCTGCAGGCCTGTACCGGAACGACCTCCTGCAGCAGTTCCTGGAGTCCTGGTACAACCAGAAATTCCTGGGCACCCACTGCACCTTCGGTGACGACCGGCACCTCACCAACCGCATGCTGAGCATGGGCTACGCCACCAAGTGAGTGCACGGCCCACGTGCACCCCAGAACCCACCTCGGGAGGCTCAGAGCCAGGAGTCCTGGGTTCTCCCTCTGGCTCTGGGAGGGGAGTGGGGGCCAGCAGTTAGAGCAGTGGGGGCTCAGAGCCAGGACTCCTGGGTTCTTTCCCTGGCTCTGGGAGGGGAGTGGGGTCTAGCAGTTAGAGCAGTGGGGGCTCAGAGCCAGGACTCCTGGGTTCTCCCTCTGGCTCTGGGAGGGGAGTGGGGTCTAGCAGTTAGAGCAGTGGGGGCTGGGAGCCAGGATACCTGGGTTCTCTCCCTGGCTCTGGGAGGGGAGTGGTGTCTAGCAGTTAGAGCAGTGGGGGCTCAGAGCCAGGAGTCCTGGGTTCTCTCCCTGGCTCTGGGAGGGGAGTGGGGTCTAGCAGTTAGAGCAGTGGGGGCTCAGAGCCAGGACTCCTGGGTTCTCTCCCTGGCTCTGGGAGGGGAGTGGGGTCTAGCAGTTAGAGCAGTGGGGGCTCAGAGCCAGGACTCCTGGGTTCTCTCCCTGGCTCTGGGAGGGGAGTGGGGGCCAGCAGTTAGAGCAGTGGGGGCTCAGAGCCAGGACTCCTGGGTTCTCCCTCTGGCTCTGGGAGGGGAGTGGGGTCTAGTAGTTAGAGCAGTGGGGGCTGGGAGCCAGGATACCTGGGTTCTCTCCCTGGCTCTGGGAGGGGAGTGGGGTCTAGCAGTTAGAGCAGTGGGGGCTCAGAGCCAGGAGTCCTGGGTTCTCTCCCTGGCTCTGGGAGGGGAGTGGGGTCTAGCAGTTAGAGCAGTGGGGGCTCAGAGCCAGAACTCCTGGGTTCTCTCCCTGGCTCTGGGAGGGGAGTGGGGTCTAGCAGTTAGAGCAGTGGGGGGTCAGAGCCAGGACTCCTGGGTTCTCTCCCTGGCTCTGGGAGGGGAGTGGGGGCCAGCAGTTAGAGCAGTGGGGGCTCAGAGCCAGGACTCCTGGGTTCTCTCCCTGGCTCTGGGAGAGGAGTGGGGGCCAGCAGTTAGAGCAGGGGGTGGGGGCTGGGAGCCAGGATACCTGGGTTCTATCCCCGGTTCTGGGAGGGGAGTGGGGCCTAGTGGTTAACAAAGGGGGGGCTGGGAGCCAGGACTCCTGAATTCTCTCCCCTGCTGTGGGAGGGAAGTGAGGTCTAGGGGTTAGAGCAGGGGGGCTGGGAGCCAGGACGCCTGGGTTCTCTCCCCTGCTGTGGGAGGGAAGTGAGGTCTAGGGGTTAGAGCAGGAGGGCTGGGAGTCAGGACTCCTGGGTTCCAACCCCAGCTCTGCATTAGCTAAGCCCCCTCTTGTCCCGACCAGGTACACAGCCCGCTCCCGCTGCTACTCAGAGACCCCCGCCCAGTTCCTGCGCTGGCTGGCCCAGCAGACCCGCTGGACCAAGTCCTACTTCCGCGAGTGGCTCTACAACGCCCTCTGGTGGCACCGGCACCACCTGTGGATGACCTACGAGGCCGTGGTGGCCGGCGTCTTCCCCTTCTTCGTGACGGCCACCGTCCTGCGCCTCTTCTACGGCGGCAGCCTGTGGGACGTGCTGTGGGTCCTGCTCTGCGTCCAGCTGGTGGCCTGCGTCAAGGCGCTCTACGCCTGCTGGCTGCGGGGCAGCCCCCGCATGATCTTCATGAGCCTCTACGCCCTGCTCTACATGGGCGGCCTCCTGCCGGCCAAGTACTTCGCCATCGCCACCATGAACAAGAGCAGTTGGGGCACCTCCGGGAGGAAGAAGATGGTGGGCAACTTGATGCCCCTGCTCCCCGTCTCCATCTGGGGGCTGCTGCTGCTGGGGGGGCTGGGCTACACCCTCTACCAAGAGGCCCTGGCCGACTGGACCAGCCTGGTCAAGCAGGCCGAGCTGGGCTACCTCGTCATCGGGGTAGGTGTCTACCTGGGCTACTGGGCCGGCATGATGCTGCTGTACTGGGTGTGGATCCGGCGGTGCTGCCGGAAGCGGGCCGATCACTACACAGTCCAGGTGTGAGGCCCGGACGCCGGGGTTCCTTGTCATTCTCTTCCTACCTCCCACCCCCGGCCTGGCTATGGGGAAGCTGGAAGGCCGGATTAGACAGGGAAGTGATGGCTAATGGGGAGTGAAGGGAGTGAGGGCGCCAGGACTCCTGGGTTCCATCCCCTGCTCTGGGAGGGGAGTGGGGTCTAGTGGTTAGAGCAGGCGGTGTGTGGGAGCCAGGATTCCTGGGTTCTATCCCCAGCTCTGAGAGGGGAGTAAGGTCTAGTGGTGGGAGCAGGGGGCTAGTAGCCCGGACTCCCGGATTCTATCCCTGACGTTCACAGGGGAATGGGGTCTAGTGCAGGGAGTCTCAAACTGGGGGTCATGACCCCTCAGGGGGTCTCAAGGTTATGTGGGGGTCACAAGCTGTCAGCCTCCACCCCAGACCCTGCTTTGCCTCCAGCATTTATAATAGTGTTTAATATAATGTTTTTAGTAAAATAATAATTTAATTTTAATAAAATAAAATAATTTATAAAGGGGGCGGTCACTCTCAGAGGCTTGCTGTGTGAAAGGGGTCACCAATGGAAAAGTTTGAGACCCACTGGCCTAGTGGTTAGAGCAGGGCGGCTGGGAGTCAGGACTCCTGGGTTCTCTCGTCACTACGGCCATGTCTACACTACAGGGACTATAGTGGCATAGCTCCAGTGCTGGAACGATGCCAGCCTAACCCCGTAGCGTAGACTCAGCCGACAGCAGCAGAAGGGGGGGGTTCCCTCGGGGTAGTTAGGACACCCCCCCCGAATGACGCTAGGTCCACTGATGGACGCCTTCTTCCACTGAATGTTGGGCATCTCTTCAGCGCTTGGGAGGCTGGGGGGGTGGTAGATTTTTCACCCCCGTCAGCCCCGTAGCTCTGTCAGGCCCAAGACACAGTCGCTCGGAAACTTCAGTCTTTCCCCTAGTACCTGGTTAATGTTCAGCTCCAGGCAATTGTCTGACCTCGTTTTATTTATTAATCTCATCGTCTGCGGCTCCCACACCCGCACGTCCCTGTTGGGACTGTCTTAAACCAGTGTTGAAATGCAGCTGCCTCTGGGGTGGGGCGCGGGGGCTGTTTACACAGGGAATCCCTTGCCAGGCGCTGAGACATCGCTGTTTCTGCTGTCGGGTGCAGGAGCTGTTTATCTAGTATGGCACTGAGAGGCAGCTGCCTCTGGGGTGGGGCAGCTGTTTACACAGGGATCCCTCGCCCAACGCTAAGATTCATCTGTCTCTGGGGAGGAGCGCATCATTGCTGGACTTTATGTTGTGGATGTCGTTACGTCTGCTGAATGGCCACGCTCATTGGTCAAACCTCATCTCTTCCAAATCAGTGATGTCTGCAAGCTTCGGGAGGATCTCCCTTCACGGCGGTAGTAGGTTTTTATCCTGCCCTGCGCAGTTTGCCCACTCCAGTCCGACAAATGCTCCAAACTTTACATCCTGTCGCCGTTTGCTCGCACTGAAAAAATCCCACCCCAGATTCTGAGTTTGGGGATGAAGGTTTGGAGGGGAAATTTGCTGCTCTTGCTGGATGGATCCTTTCACCTCGATAAACTTTACAGATTGTGAAGGCGAGAGGAGGCCCCTCTCCAGCAGGGAAATGAAGGAACGTAGTCTATTTATTTGTCTGTAATAATTACAAAGAGCCATTTAAGAGGAGAGATTTTTATTGGATTTATTTTATAAAATGTGGCAAATAAAATGTATTTTTTTGAAAAATCTGTCTCCTCGACCCTTGTCATTAACTTTCCTTGTGTTAATTTGGATTATTATTGATAAGCCTTCGCTTTATACATGGACCCCTGGCCCGGTGCTGAGATGCAGCCACTTCTGGGGTGCAGTGCGTGGGTTGTCTATCCAGGAATCTGACCTCACTCCCTGCAGCACAGTAATCCCTACACCACACTGGGTCATTGGAGCAACCAGCCCTGACTGCCAGGTGTCACGGACTCACAGGTCGTGCCCACTCTTGACCCCGTGCGGTCCATGGGGGGTGCCCCTTTCAGTGAGACAGCCCTTCTCGGGGGTCCACTCTCTTTCGGGGTTAGGCCCCTCCACCTCCTGGAGCTGCACCTCTCTGAGCCTTAGCACGTCTGTCTCTCTCCGTGGGCCCCCTCAAGGAGTCCCCTCGCTCTGGACCCCCGGGGCCTCCACCCCCCAAAGGGGTTGATGCAACCCTGTTCTCTAGACCAGAGCGACTCTCAGCCAGCGTAACACAGGAGGGTTTATTGAGTGCTGAACACAGCACAGGAAACTCTCAGGGCCTCAGGCCTGGCCTCCCTCAGCCCAGCACATCCCAGTCTCTCTGCATCCAGGTGGGCTCTGCCTGCTCCCCCTCTCCAGCCCAGAGCCCCCCTGCTCCCAGCTGGGCATCTGAGATCACCAGCCCCAAGCCCCCTCTGTCCATTGTCTTCTCTCCAGGGAAACAGGGTCGCCTGGGCCTCCTCTCCTCTCTTTGCAGCCCATTGTCCTCCCACTGGCCAGAAGGGCTGAGACTCCTGAGCTGGGCCTCCGGGTCACCAGGTCACCAGTCACTGGGGTCTCCATTCTCCAGGCCAGTGGTTGGAGTCCCAAGTTCCCTCGCTGGTCCTCTGTACCAACAAACTGCCTCTCCCCTCACCTCGTTAAACCCGTAGCACCCAGGGAAACTGAGTCCCACCCCCTCTGCATGCAAACCATTGGAAAACCAAGAAAATCCCCCATAGGAAACAAGGAAAACAAGAAACTCTCCCACTTCGTCACATCTCTCCCCCCTTCGAGGCTGAACGGAGCAGGGTCACTTAGCCAGTGACCCGGGGAAGTTCAGGGCCTCCGCCCCGTGATAAAGCGTCAGCTATAACATTGGCCCACCTCCATGTCATACCCCTGGAGGAGCACGGCCCATCTCAGCAGCTTGGCATTAGCCCCTTTCATTTGGTGCAGCCACGTCGGGGCGAATGGTCAGTGCACACGGTGAAGCGCCGCCCACATAGATACAGCTGTATTTTTTTAAGGGCCCACCCCAGGGCCAGGCATTGCTTCTCTATGGCCGCATAGTGCTGCTCCCGGGGCAGCAGCTTCTTGCTCAGGTTCACAATGGGGTGTCTCTCCCCCTTAGTATCAGTTTGCATCAGCACCGCCCCCAGCCCTGTGTCCGAGGCGTCGGTGAACACCAGGAAGGGTTTGTTAAAATCCGGGTTTACCAGTACTGGGCTTTGGATAAGTGCCGCCTTCAGCGCACAGAGAGCCCTCTGGCACTGCTTGGTCCAGACCACCTTGTCCGGCTTTCCCTTCCTACACAGCTCCGTGAGGGGAGCTGCCAGGGAGCTGAAGTGGGGCACAAACCTCCGGTAGTAGCCCGCCATCCCAATGAAAGCCTGGACCTGCTTCTTAGTCTGGGGAGTGGCCAGGCCTTGATTGCCTCCACTTTGGCCGTCTCCTGCTTTAGGTGGCTGCCCCCCACCTTGTGGCCCAGGTATGACACCTCTGCCATCCCCACCTTGCAATTTTCCACTTTTATGGTCAGTTCTGCATCCTGGAGACGACCCAGCATCCTCTTCACCTGGGACACATGGTGAAGAGGATGCTGGGTCCTCTTCTCCCACACTTGCGGAGATATTCCCCCCAGCAGGTTCTTCCCAGGTCTGGCTAAAGACACAGATATCGTCAATATACCCTAGAGCAAAGTCCTCCACCCCCCTTAGTAACTGATCCACCAGGCGCTAGAAGGTGGCAGGTGCCCCCTTGAGACCGAAAGGCAGAACCAGGAACTCGAAGAGCCCTATTGGTGTGGAGAAGGCAGACTTCACCCTGGCCTCTGGGTCCAGAGGCACCTGCCAGCAGCCTTTGGTAAGATCCATGGTAGTGAGGAACCGGGCGCCCCCCAACTTGTCTAGGATCTCATCAGTCCTCGGCATGAGGTAGGCATCGGACACGGTGATGGCATTGAGCTTCCGATAGTCCACACAGAACTGGATCGACCCGTCCTTCTTGGGGACCAGCACCACGGGCGAGGCCCAGGGGCTGGAGGGTGGCTGGATCACCCCTAAAGCCGGCATGTCTCTGACCTCTCTCTCCAGGTCCTGGGCTGATGGGAGGGTTGGCTCCTGTCTCCACCTGGTGGACAGCCAGGTTAGTGAGCCCAGGCCGGCTGGAGAACAGCTGCCGGTATGAATGCAGCACGGCTCTGATCTCTGCCTGCTGGGCAGGGGTTAGCTGGTCTGAGAGGGGAATTGACTCCAGCGAGGGGTTAGCCCCAGCCTCAGGGAGGAGTCCCACCAGGGGGTCCTCTCCTTTCTCCTCCCACTGCCCACACACAGCCAGCACCAACTTCTCCCTGTCCCAGTACGGCTTCATCCTGTTGACATGATACACGCGGTGGCTGTGGGCCCGGTTGGACAGTTCCACTACATAGTTCACCTCGGTTACCTGTCTGATGACCTTGAAGGGGCCGTCCCAGGCAGCTTGCAGCTTGTTCTTCCTCACGGGGATGAGGAGCATCACCTGGTCCCTGGTAGCATATGAGCGGGCACGGGCTGAGCGGTCGTACCAGACCTTCAGCTTCCTCTGGGCCCTGGCTAGGTTTCCCATGGCCAAGCCCATGAGCTCCACGAGCTTTTCCTGGAAAGTCAGTACATACTCCACCACTGATTCCCCATTGGGAGAGGCCTTCCCCTATCACTCGGCCCTCATCAAGTACAGGGCCCCCTCACTCTCCTCCCATACAGCAACTCGAACGGGGAGTACCCTGTGGATTCCTGGGGCACTTCCCTGTAGGCGAACAGCAGGTGGGGTAAATACTTGTCCCAGTCCTGCAGGTGCTGGTCCATAAAGGTTTTCAGCATCATCTTTAGGGTCCCATTGAACCTCTCCACCAGCCCACTGGACTGAGGGTGGTACACCAAGGCCCAGGTGTGTCGGACCCCACACTTCTCCCACAAGCACTGGAGCAGGGCTGACATGAAGTTAGACCCCTGGTCTGTAAGGACCTCCTTGGGGAACCCCACTCTGCTGAAGATGGTCAGCAGCGCGTCTGCCACGGTGTCTGCCTCGATAGAGGCCAGGGCCACCGCCTCGGGGTAGCGCGTAGCGAAATCTACCACCACCAGGATGTATTTCTTCCCTGACCGGGTCACCCTGCTGAGGGGCCCCACTATGTCCACGGCCACCTTCTGGAAAGGCTCTTCTATGATAGGAAAAGGTCTCAGCGGGGCTTTACACTTATCCCGGGCCTTCCCCACCCTCTGGCAGGAGTCACAGGTCCTGCAATACTGTCGGATAGCGTCAAAGACCCCGGGCCAGTAAAAGTTCTGCAGCAGCCTCTGCCTGGTGCGCCGGATGCCCTGATGCCCCGAAAGGGGGATATCGTGGGCCAAGAACAACAGTTTGCGGCGGTACCTCTGGGGAACCACCAACTGCCTCCCGACTTTCCAAGGTTCAGTTCGCCCTGAACCAGTCCATTCCCGGTACAGGAATCCCCTCTCCCACAGGAATCGCTCCCGGCAGTCCTCCCCCTGGGATCCTGCACTGCTGTGGCCAGCCAGGGCCCTCAGCTTCCCCAAGGAGGGATCCTCCTGCAACTTCGTCTGCAGTTCAGCTGCTGGGTTTAAGGGCACAGCCCTGGTTGGTAGTGCCTCAGTTTCCCCAGCTTGGGATGGAGGCTCCAGCCCAGCCCTGTCAAGCCTTACCCTCAGTGCTTCGGTCCCCCCCTTCGGGAGGTCCCCAGTCCCTCGCTGGCTCTGGCTCCGAGTAAGGACCAGGGCGCTCTGAGTGCCATCCGGCCAGTTCTCCAAGTCATTACCCATTAGCACCTCAGTAGGCAGGTGATCGTGCACCCCAACCTCTTTGGGTCCCTCCTTACCCCCCCCCCCCCCATTTCAGGTGTATCCTCGCTACCGGCACCTTGACGAGGGCCCGAACACTCCCCTCAGGGTCCTGTAGGCATCGGGCACTAGCTGGTCTGGGTCCACCCCCTCGGGCCGCGCCAGCGTCACCTCTGCGCCCGTGTCCCAGAACCCCTGGACGCGTCTTCCCCCCACCTCAACGGGGATGATGTGGTGATTGTCCCCCGGGGCCTGTCCCACGCTCACCCAGCGGATTGAGTACAGGCGCTCCGGACCTGGGGCCCCGCCTTCCCCCGCTGGCCTGGCCTGGTGGTCCCCTCCCCATGGCACAGCCCTCTCAACTGCAGCCCCCGGGCCCGGCGGTGCCCCCTCCCGGTGGGCTTCCACCCAGCTGACACCCCGCGGGTTCTGCTTAGCCACCATTTCCTTCATCTTCAGGCACTGTGCCACCTTGTGTCCCTTTTGGCCACAGTAATTACATTTCAGGTCCCTCAAGTCCCACGAGGGGGGTCGCCCCGCTCCGGCATTCCCGGGCACCCCTGAGTTGGGCTTCCTGGAGTCTCACCTTGGAGAGGTCTCTGGGTGACTCCCCTTCTGAGTCCCCGATGTGGGTCTCCCTCCTGCCCCCGATCTGCTGTCCACAAACTCATCTGCCAGCGCCCCTGCACGGCGCAGATCTTTGGGCTTCTGGTCCACTAGCTACATCTTAAGGTCCGGAGGGCAGATGTCATACAGCTGCTCCAACCCCACCAGGTTATACACGTCCTCTGCGGTAGTGGCCCCTGCGCCCTTCCCCCACTTGCGGAGATATTCCCCCAGCAAGTTGGCGACCTCCTTGTAAGAGACACCTGAGGTCTTGCGCACACCCCGGAATCGTTTCCTTTACGCCTCGGGGGTCAGTTCAAACTTCAGCAGCAAAGCCTGTTTGAACAGGTCCTAGTCCCCCATCTCAACACCATCCATTTGGCTGAACGCCTGTATGGCTTTGGGACCCAGCAGGGGGGTCAGACAGTGAAGCCTGTCTGCGGGGCCAATCTGGTTCAGATCACAAGCCTACTCAAAGGCTGTGAGGTAGGCATCAATATCCCCCCCCTCCTTGAACTGGGGCAGCAGTTTGGTGTCTAAATTCCCCAGAACACTGGCGTCTCGGGGCCCTTCCCCACTTACCCCGCGGCAGGCCCTCTTGGCCCGCCTCTCGTCCATCTCCAACTCGTGCTTCCACTGTTCTACACGGTCCGCTCGTTCTCTCTCTCTGTCCACCAGCCTCCGTTCCTCGAGCTCCAGCTCCTTTGCTTCCAGCTCCAGCTCCAGTCTCCGCAGTTCCTCTAGGGAGGAACCTGACCTGGGTCCCCCTGTACTGACTGGGGAGTCAGGTCTGACACACTCCCGGTCGCTACACAGACTGCCCCCCCGGCTACTCCCCGGCTCTCCGGGCACCCCGGGAGCCCCCCTGGGGTCTGGAGCCTGTGCCTCAGATGCGTCATTCTCTACAAGCTGAGCAATCAGCCGCTCCTTAGTGAGTCTCCCCACGCTCAGCCCCCTCTCCCTGCACAGACGTGCCAGGTCGCTCTTACGGAGCTGGTTCTAGGCCATTTCCAGGCTGGTTCCATTCAATACCCTCGTTCTATCGCTGGCAGCCACTCACTGCAAAGCGCCTGCGCCCGCAGCCAACTGACTACAGGGTGCATCCACGAACCATCCTCTGACACCACATTGTCACGGACTCACAGATCGTGCCCACTCGGCCCCATGCGGTCCGTGGGGGGTGCCCCTTTCAGTGAGGCCCCTCCACCTCCTGGAGCCGCACCTCTCTGAGCCTTAGCACGTCTGTCTCTGCCGTGGGCCACCTCAGGGAGTCCCCTCGCTCTGGGCCCCTGGGGCCTCCACCCCCCGAAGGGGATGATGCCACCCTGTTCTCTAGACCGGAGTGACTCTCAGCCAGCATAAAACAGGAGGGTTTATTGAGAGTTGAACCCAGCACAGGAAACTCTCAGGGCCTCAGGCCTGGCCTCCCTCAGCCCAGCACATCCAAGTCTCCCCTGCATCCTGGTGGGCTCTGCCTGCTCCCTCCTCCAGCCCAGAGTCCCCCCTGCTTCCCAGCCCCGGGCTCTGCTCCCTGCAGTACAGCGCCCCCTAGTGCCATGCTGGGGCATTGGGGCCAGCTCTGACTGCTCCCACCCCGGTCTCCGGAGCACAGCACCCCCTAGTGCCACACTGGGGCATCGTGGCCGGCATCCCTGTGGGCAGCTTGTGAATTGTACAGCCAGTCTCTCCGCTGGCACGGGGGGCGATCGAGGGGCTACGCTCAGGGCAGTGCTAGAGCTAACTGCCTGCTCCAACCCCACGCTGCTAAGCGGTGCTGATCCTGCTCCAAACACCCCCTGCTCCAGGAAGCAGCAGCTCCTTTAAGACCCCGGCCTGGCAGCTTACGTCGATCTAACCCCGTCATTGTCCATGCTACAACCTTGCTGCTGCCGATGTAAGCGCCCCGCTACCCCGACTTAACAACCCCAGCTCCACGGAGGCGCAAGGCTTATGTGGGTGTAGTTAGGGTGACACCGTGACCCGATGGTGGCTGTCCTTCTTGTCAATTTCACCGCTGGGGGCTGGAGCCCTGAAACTGACAAGAAAGGCTGGTAGGCTCCTGCTGTGAACCCCGTGCCCAGCTCACAGCTTGGGTTTTCCTCCCCAGGTGGGTGTGGGGTTCCAGATAGATCCCGGCGGCCGCCCGGGCTCCCCGCTCCCCACCCTTTCTGGGAGCCCCGCACCCCAGAGGCCCGGCGGCCCGGCAGGGAGCAGGGAAGCCGTGGAGAGCCGGGGAGCAGCCGGGCTCCCAGCCGGGGAGCAGCCGGGCTCCCAGCCCCACCCACTGCACCTCTTAAGTCGGTGGTGGACTGAAGTTTGTAGTGTAGAAATTCCCCAGTTTGTCCCTTCGCTGCCCTGGGCCGCCAGCTCCGGGCTGAGGCCTGTGCCAGCAGCAGATGAGCTCGGTGTTATTCACGCTGGTTACTCAGCGGCCAGGCTGGGCCAGGGCTGACGGATTAGAGGCGAGACGAGGCTGGTGACGGGGGATCAGGGTCCCTCCCAGCCCACCCCGACTGCTCTGCACAGCTGGGCTCTGGAAGCGGTTTACAGACGTCTGGCCAGGGCGGATTTCTGGCAAAGTGGGAACCTGGTGGGAAATGATCATCCGTCACTGCCTGGATTTGGGGGGGGAGTGAGGGGAATGGGCCTTGGGTCTTTCCGCTCTAGGGGGCGCCAGCTCCCATCCAGCCCCAGGTGGGGGGCTGGCTGTCTCAGGGGGGAGAGGAATAGGGCACGGGACCCTACCCCTTTAGGAGCCACCGCAGAGGGGCCGCATCTCAGTGTTGGGCGAGGGGTTCCCGTATAAACAGCCCCCAAGCTCTACCCCAGAGGCAGCTGCATCTCAGCACCAGGGAGGAATCCCTGTATAAACAGCCCCTGTACCCCACCCCAGAGGTGGCTGCATAGAATCATAGAATCTCAGGGTTGGAAGGGACCTCAGGAGGTCATCTAGTCCAACCCCCTGCTCAAAGCAGGACCAACCCCAACTAAATCATCCCAGCCAGGGCTTTGTCAAGCCTGACCTTAAAAACCTCTAAGGAAGGAGATTCCACCACCTCCCTAGGTAACCCATTCCAGTGCTTCACCACCCTCCTAGGGAAATAACCGAGCTGCATCTCAGAGCCAGGTGAGGGATCCCTGTATAAACAGTCCCTGTAGCCCACCCCAGAAGCGGCCACATCTCAGCACCAGGCGAGCCATCTCCATGCATCCAAGGCTTTGGGGAGCTCCCACGGGACCTGTGGGGGGCTGTGTGGCTGAGCCCACCCCCATGCTCTAATTAGCCCTTATCAGCCATGTCGCCGGTCGGTTTCCACCCCACCCAGTCTAGCTCGCAGGCTCTGGGTCCCAGCACAGGGCAGGGGAAGGGGCGGAGGGCGCTGAGGGAATGGATAGAAGGGTGGAGGAAGCGATGGGGTGGGAGAGAGGGAGACACCCAGTTGAGCTCAACCACGGGCGGGGGGCAGGGGGCTGAACAAGCCACACCCACAGCTCCCCCCCAACACACGCACACCCCTGCAAACATACACCCAATGCCCCCCTTCCCGCAGGCTCCATGCCCCATTCCCCACCCCCCTGAGCCAGCCAGTCCCCCCGCCCTGGTGCTGGATGGGAGCCAGGATCCCAGACCGGTTCTGGCCAGTAGGACCTGGGCTGAGACCATAACAGCTCATGTCACCCTGACACGGAACGGGCGTCGGGTTGGAGGTGGGGGCTGCATTGGGTGCCATCGCCACCTGCTGGACAAAGGGGAACCATCAGCCCCTGGGCGCTGCAGTGAGGGAGACAAGCAAGTCAGCAATTGGTCAGTAAATGTGGGTGTGACACTTTTGCATTTTTATGTCTCATTTTGTACGTTTTGAAGTGACGTGGAACGTGGGGGTGCACAAGACAAGTCAGACTCCTGCAATGGGTACGGCCGTCTGGAAAGGTTGAGAGCCGCTGTCGTAGGGCACTGCCAGGGAGCCCAGCCTGTGGGCCAGGACCCCCCCACACAGTGGGCGCTGCACTAGCCCCCTGCCTCCCATCCTGCAGCCCCCTGCTAGCCCAGCCCTGGGCTCCCCCACTCCCAGCTCTGCCGGTGCCCCTCAAGCCTAACCCGCAATCCCCAGGTTTCCCAGACCCCATCCCTCCAGCTCCGTGATTCTCCCAGCTGCTCTCCGCAGCGAGGGAATAATAGCGACCCCCCCCCCCCCCGGCTGTGTGGGGCCTGTCTTTGATCAGAGCAACCTAGCGACCCCCCCGACCTTTGCCTGCCAGGCGGGGCTGGTCAGTGCAGGAGGGAGCAGCTGGGGTAGGGAGAGGTCCCTGTATAACCAGCCCCCGCACCCCACCCAAGAAGTGGTCGCACCTCGGTGCCTGGCGAAGTTTCCTTGTATAAACAGGCTCTGCGCCCCACCCCAGAGGTGGCTGCATCTCAGCACCGGGTGAGGGGTCCCTGTATAAACAGGGCCCACCACAAATATGGTAGTTTTCACTCTGCAGGTGTGTATAGTGGGGTTCTGCATGCCGTGTGTGTGTGTGTGTGTGTGTGTGTGTGTGTGTGTGAGAGAGAGAGAGAGAGAGAGAGAGAGAGAGAGAGAGAGAGAGAGAGAGAGAGAGAGAACAGAACAACACAATTACAGGCAGGCAGACACAATGCCCCAGAGATACAACCACGGACACATGATCTATTTCAGGTTTCAGAGTAGCAGCCGTGTTAGTCTGTATCCGCAAAAAGAACAGGAGTACTTGTGGCACCTTAGAGACTAACAAATTTATTTGAGCATAAGCTTTTGTGGGCTACAGCCCAGTTCATCGGATGCATGTAGTGGAAAATACAGTAGGAAGATCTATATATACACACAGAGAACATTTCAGTCTATTTCAGACTCTCACAGAGAGCAGAGCTCATTCCCTCCAGCAGGGGGCAGTGCACATGCACACACAGGGCATGTCACACCCAGGAGGGGGCACCACACACACACACACACACACTCTTCCTGCCTCTAGCATCACCAAACCCCTATTGAGATGTGTGATGGCTTATGGGGAACACACAGAAAGGACAGATTGGTGTGAATCTCTTATACCAAGGGGGGCTGGGAGCCAGGATTCCTGGGTTCCATACCCAGCTCTGCGAGAGGAGTGGGGTCTAGTGGTTAGAGGGGGCTGGGAGCCAGGACTTCTGGGTTCCATACCCAGCTCTGGGAGTGAGTCAGGAATCCAGGATTTTCCACGAGGGCGATTGACGAGAAACCAAGGCATTAAATGTCCTTGCACGACCCCGGTGTGAAATGTGCTGGCAGCATAAATTCTGTGACACCATCATTCCCCGGCCTGCTCCGGACAGGGGGGAGGGCGTGTCTCTGGCTCGGAAACAGCTACTAACTGGGGGGAATGTCGGGGGGGATATAATGGCGAGAGACAGAGAAATGACAGCCCAGACCTCCCCCTGCCCCGCAATGGGAACGGCAAGATTGGCTCCCAAAGGGTTAAATCCCCCGCCAGTGACTCCTAGGCAGAGCGCCCCCTACTGACCCTGCTATCTGCAACACAGCGCCCCTACTGACCCCAAACCCGCCCCCTGCAGCCCAGCGCCCCCTACTGACCCCAACCCTCCCCCTGCAGCCCAGCGCCCCCTACCGACCCGCCACCCACCCTCTGCAACCCAGAGCCCCCTACTGACCCCATCCCTTCCCCTGCAGCCCAGCGCCCCCTTCTGACCCCCACCCCTCATCCTGCAGCCCAGCGCCCCCTACTGACCCCACATCCCTTCCCCTGCAGCCCAGCGCCCCCTACTGACCCCAAACCCGCCCCCTGCAGCCCAGCGCCCCCTACTGACCCCAACCCTCCCCCTGCAGCCCAGCGCCCCCTACCGACCCGCCACCCACCCTCTGCAACCCAGAGCCCCCTACTGAACCCCCACCCCTCATCCTGCAGCCCAGCGCCTACTGACCCCAAACCCGCCCCCTGCAGCCCAGCGCCCCCTACCGAGCCCCCACCCCTCATCCTACAGCTCAGAGCCCTCTGCAGCCCAGCACCCCCTTCTGACCCCCATCCCTTCCCCTGCAGCCCAGCGCCCCCTACTGACCCGCCACCCACCCTCTGCAACACAGCGCCCCTACTGACCCCAAACCCACCCCCTGCAGCCTAGCGCCCCCTACTGACCCCCCCACCCTCCCTCTGCAACCCAGAGCCCCCTACTGACCCCCCATCCCTTCCCCTGCAGCCCAGCACCCCCTACTGACCCCACATCCCTTCCCCTGCAGCCCAGCGCCCCCTACCGACCCCCACCCCTCCCCCTGCAGCCCAGAGCCCCCTACTGATGCCCCATTCCCTCCCCTGCAACCCAGCGCCCCCTACCGACCCCCCACCCTCTCCCTGCAGCCCAGAGGCCCCTACTGACCCCCCACCCTCCCCCTGCAGCCCAGAGCCCCCTACTGACCCGCCACCCCTCCCCCTGCATCCCAGTGCCCCCTACTGACCCCCAACCCTCCATCTGCAGACCAGAGCCCCCTACTGATGCCCCATTCCTTCCCCTGAAGCCCAGCCTCCCCTACTGACCCCACCACACCTCCCCCTGCAGCCCAGCGCCCCCTACTGACCCCCCAAACCTCCCCCTGCAGCCCAGAGCCCCCTACTGACCCCAATCCCTTCCCCTGCAGCCCAGCGCCCCCTACTGACTCCCCACCCCTCCCCCTGCATCCCAGCGCCCCCTACTGACCCCCAAACCTCCCCCTGCAGCCCAGCGCCCCTACAGACCCCCCACCCTCCCTCTGCAGCCCAGATCCCCCTACTGACCCCCCATCCCTTCCCCTGCAGCCCAGCCTCCCCTACTGACCCTCCCCCCTCCCCCTGCAGCCCAGCGCTCCCTACTGACCCCACCACACCCTGCCCTGCAGCCCGGAGACCCCTACTGACCTCGACCCCTCCCCCTGCAGCCCAGCGCCCCCTAGGCCTTGGTCTCCCATCCCGGTGGTGACCTGTCCCCCCCCCCCCCCCCCCCGCTGAGCGCCCCCTGGCCCCGGGGGCGGGGGGGGGGGGGCAAGGTGAGCTCAGGGCATCCCGGAATCCTGCCATCGGATTGGCTAGAACGAGCGACCCCAGACGGGATTTCCCCATTGGCTGGGGAATGAGGGCGCGAGGCAGGGGCGGGGCTTCCTCAACATCCCCAGTCTAGACGCTGTCTAGATGTCGGGCCCTGGGGTGACGGGACGTCCCAGCCCCGCCCCCCTGCCTGTTACCTGCCCCCCCCCCCCGCACTCCAGCACAGCCCCCCCCCCAGCTCTCCCAGCCCCCTCAGCCACATCCGACTTTCCATCCGCACCCACCTCTCCAGCCATCCCTCTGTCCACCCTTCCAGCCTAGACACCCTCCAGCTACTCCACCCCTCCCTCCGCCCACCCCTTCCTCCAGCCATCTTCCCCCCCAGAGACATCTCGGTCCCTCCCTCCCTCCCCCTGTCCTTTCATCCCCTGACACCCCCTCTATCTATCTATCTATCTATCTATCTATCTATCTATCTATCTATCTATCTATCTATCTATCTATCCCCATACACCCCCATCTATCTATCTATCTATCTATCTACCTATCTATCTATCTATCTATCTATCTATCTATCTATCTATCTATCCCCATACACCCCCATCTATCTATCTATCTATCTATCTATCTATCTATCTATCTATCTATCTATCTATCTATCCCCATACGCCTATCTATCTATCCCCATACGCCTATCTATCTATCTATCTATCTATCTATCTATCTATCTATCTATCTATCCCCATCCACCCTATCTATCTATCTATCTATCTATCTATCTATCTATCCCCATCCACCCCCTCTATCTATCTATCTATCTATCTATCTATCTATCTATCTATCTATCCCCATCCACCCTATCTATCTATCTATCCCCATCCACCCCCTCTATCTATCTATCTATCTATCTATCTATCTATCTATCTATCTATCTATCTATCCCCATCCACCCTATCTATCTATCTATCTACCTATCCCCATACACCCTCTCTATCTCTCTATCTATCCCCATACACCCCCTCTATCTATCTATCTATCTATCTATCTATCCCCACACACCCCCTCTATCTATCTATCCCCATCCACCCCCTCTATCTATCCCCATCCACTCTATCTATCTATCTATCTATCTATCTATCTATCTATCTATCTATCTATCCCCAGACACCCCCTCTATCTATCTATCTATCTATCTATCTATCTATCTATCTATCTATCTATCTATCTATCTATCTATCTATCTATCTATCCCCAGACACCCCCTCTATCTATCTATCTATCTACCTATCCCCATACACCCCCTCTATCTATCTATCTCCAGACACACCCAGTGCCCCCCAGACTCACCCTGCTTCTGCCCACCGCCACAGGTTCTGCTCCCTCCAGCTCCCCCCGCGATCGATGGGGTCTGTCCTGCTGGGGTACAGGGCTGGGGGTGCCCCCCTGCGTCCCGGCCAGGTGCGCGGAGATGGTGTCACCAAAACCGCCCCGATCCCAACTATCCTGTGCATGCCCCGGGCAGTAGCAGGTAGATCCCCGCCCCCCGGTACCCTCCTGCCTGCCTGGGGGAAGGGGCTGGGCCCCCGTGGCCCACCCAGCCATCGGGCTCTCTGCTGGGGCTGCCAGCCAAGGGTCTGGCTGGCGCCGGGGGCGGGGAGGAGGCTGAGACCCAGCAAACTCCGTTCACCCACCGTGCCACTGAACCGCTGAGCCAAAGGGGCCTGGAGCCCCCCCAGGCAGCCCCCTGCCCTGGCCCCGGCTCGGAGCCAGCGCCCCCTAGAGGGGAAAGGCCCCATCACCCCCACCCCTCCACCCAGCCAGTCCCCGCCCTGGGGCCGGATCGGAGCTGGGGAGGGGGAATTTCCTTGCCATTGTTAGCTCCCTCCCCCTCCCCCGAGCTAAGCCCAGGCACCGCCCCCCCCTCCCCCCCCCCCTTCCCGGCGCTCCCCGCTGCAGCAGCCAAGGGGGCGGGAGATGGAATTTTTTGCCTTGGCTTCCAGCCAAAGGCAGAGGCTGCCGGGTGCTGCGGGGCGGGGGAGCTCAGGGCTGCGGGTCGGGAGTGAGGGGCACCGGCAGAGCTGGGGTGGGAGGGAGCAGGGCTGGGCTAGCAGGGGGCTGCGGGTCGGGAGTGAGGGGCATCGGCAGAGCTGGGGTGGGCAGGGCTGGGATAGCAGGGGGCTGCGGGTCGGGAGTGAGGGGCATCGGCAGAGCTGGGGTGGGAGAGGGCAGGGCTGGGATAGCAGGGGGCTGCGGGTCGGGAGTGAGGGGCACCGGCAGAGCTGGGGTGGGAGAGGGCAGGGCTGGGATAGCAGGGGGCTGCGGGTCGGGAGTGAGGGGCACCGTCAGAGCTGGGGTGGGAGGGGGCAGGGCTGTGATAGCAGGGGGCTGCGGGTCAGGAGTGAGGGGCTCCCGCAGAGCTGGGGTGGGCAGGGCTGGGCTAGCAGGGGGCTGTGGGTTGGGAGTGAGGGGCACCGGCATTGGGGGTTCCCTCACTGTACCCTGATTCCTGAACTCAACCCCACATTCCAGGAATATCTCCCCATCCCCATCCCTTTGGCCTAGTGCCTCCCACTTTCTCTCTCATGCACCCTTCACCCTGGCGTCTGGTGCCTATAGACTGACTCAGCCCCACTCCCCTGAGCCAGCGACTCCCCAGCCCCGTCCTGGCTCAGAGCTGGTGCCTCTTTATCTCCCAACCCGTCCCCTGTCGGGCCTCATCACCCCCTCCTTTTTGCCCCATCCCCCCCTTCTGACCCCACTATAAACAGCCCCAGACATGGCTGCATCTCAGCGCCGGATGAGGGTGTCCCTCTATAAAGAGCGACAGTGCCCCACCCCGGAGACAGCGGCCTCTCCGTGCTGGGTGAGGGATTTGTGTCTGTGCAAAGCCCTTTGGGGCATCAGGTGCTTGAAAGAGAATTTCAAATACCCCTGACATGGGAACACAGAGACCAGAGAGGTGAAAATGTCCCACCAACAGCCCTCAACACACACCCCCAACTAGGGTGACCAGATGTCCCGATTTTATAGGGACAGTCCCGATATTTGGGCATTTTTCTTATATAGGCTCCTATTACCCCCCACCCCCTGTCCTGATTTTTCACGCTTTCTATCTGGTCACCCTACCCCCAACACACACACATACACATCCGCCATCAAACACACACACACACACATGACCTCAACACACATACACACACACACCCTGACAGCCCTCAACACACTCACACACCAACACACACACCGATAACCCTCAATACACACAGACACATGCTCTCAACACACACACACCCCAACACACACAGACACATGCCCTCAACACACATATGCACCAACACACACACCACACACACACACCGACAGCCCTCAACACACACACACACATCCTCAACACACACACACCCCAACAGCCCTCCACACTCTCTCTCTCACACACACACACGCCCTCAACACACACACAGACACCCCTTGTCTGCCAATGCCCAGCCTGTCCTCCCCATCCCCACCTGTAGGTCATGCTGGCCCAGGGCGTCTGACCTGAGCCCAGGAAACCCAGGTCCCCCTGAGAATGCCTCACTCAGCACTGGGCTAGCAGGGGGCTGCGGGTCGGGAGTGAGGGGCACCCGCTGGCAGGGCTGTGAAGGGAAGTCCAGGCCTGGGACAACAGTGATTGTTCGTTATCGTTCTATCTCCTGTTAATTAATTCTGTCCCCGATTAGCAGCGGATAATCCCATTTATGCTGCATTATTTTCTTCTCTCCCTGCAGCGGGATGAATCCCTGAGGTCAAGGAAGCAATTCCCGTCCCCATCACACCAGTGTGAACGCACACGGGTGCAGGCCCAGCGCCCATGGCAGGCCGGGGGGCACCTGAGACCAGAAACACCCCAGAGATTAACCTACAGTTGAATATAGGTAGAATTGGCTGGCTCGGGAGGGGGAGGGGGCAGGGAATGGGGCACGGGGCCTTTCCCCTCTGGGGGGCTCCAGCCCCAGGGCAGGGACTGGCTGGCTTTGCGGGGCAGGGAATAGGGCACGGGGCCTTTCCCCTTGGGGGGGGGCTCCGGCCCCAGGGCAGGGACTGGCTGGCTCTGGGGGGCAGGGAATGGGGCATGGGGCCTTTCCCCTCGGGGGGGGAGGGGGCTCTGGCCCCAGGGAAGGGACTGGCTGGCTCTGGGGGGCAGGGAATAGGGCATGGGGCCTTTCCCCTCGGGGGGGGGAGGGGGCTCTGGCCCCAGGGCAGGGACTGGCTGGCTCTGGGGGGCAGGGAATGGGGCATGGGGCCTTTCCCCTTGGGGGCACCGGCTGTGATCCGGCCCCAGGCAGGGGACTGGCTGGCGCAGGTGGCAGCAGCGGCCTGGGTGGTGGGCATTGACTAAGGAAATCCTGAACTCCAGGGCGGGGAATCTGTCGCTTTTTGCTTCCGGGACTCAGAATCCCTGGCTCTCTCCCAGCCCCCCCCGCCCCAGCCAATGATGTCACCAGCACCCCCAAAGAGCCTCTCCCAGCATGCTGCGCGGAGGGCGCCCTCCTTGGCTGGGTGATGCAGATGGGGCTCGGGTCCCGGCAGGTGAGTTGAAGGCAGGGGTTGCGGGGGGGGGGGGGTGCGGCTGAAGGGGAGGATAGCATGGATCCCACTCGCCCCAGCCAGCCAGCCAGCACCAGGGAAGGACAGAGACGCAGCTAGAGACTGTCTCTCCCTGCGGCTCAACAGCCACTTTGGGGTCTGAAGCTGACACCCCCCTCCCCCATACGCCCTGTCTGTCTGTCCATCTATCCCCATACACCAAATCCCTCTATCCATCCTTCCATCTGTCTGTCCCAGACCCCCCCATCTATCTATCTATCTATCTATCTATCTATCTATCTATCTATCTATCTATCTATCTATCTATCTATCTATCCCCATACACCCCATCTATCTATCTATCTATCTATCTATCTATCTATCTATCCCCAGACACCCCCTCTATCTATCTATCTATCTATCTATCTATCTATCTATCTATCCCCAGACACCCCCTCTATCTATCTATCTATCTATCTATCTATCTATCTATCTATCTATCTATCTATCCCCAGTCACCCCCTCTATCTATCTATCTATCGATCCCCGTACACCCCATCTATCTATCTATCTATCTATCTATCTATCTATCTATCTATCTATCTATCTATCTATCTATCTATCTATCCCCAGACACCCCCTCTATCTATCTATTTCTGGGTGTATCTTTCTATCCATCTCTCTCTATCCCTGTCTCTCTCCACGTCTCTCCCTCCATCCTTCCTTCTGTGTATTTCTGTCTGTCCATCCACACCCGGAGCTCTCTCTCCATCCCTCCCCTTGGATATTCCGGTCTCTACCCATCCATCCCCGGACACGGGATCTATCTACCCCCCCCCCCTCCCCCGCATCTCTCCACCCCCCACATCTCCCCCTGCAGCTCCGGAGCTCCCCCCCCCCCCAGCTCCCTCCCTCCTTCTCTCTCCATTTCTGCATCTTTCGCTCTTTCTCCAGGCTCCGACCAGCAACCTGCCACATTCCCCCGCTCCCCCCCCCGACCAGCTCCCCCCCCTCCCCAGCCCAGCGCGCCAGCGAGGGCGGGGGGAGGACGGAGACGCAGCGGCTCCTGCCTTTTCCTCTCCTGCTGGGGGGGCGCAGACACTGCCGGGAGGGGGGGATCGGCACTCAGGGGGCCCCTCCCCCCCAGGTGCAGCCTGCAGCGCCCCCCCCCTCCCTGCCGGCTTCCCCCAGCCGGGCCCCTCGGAGGCGCCGCGGCCGGGGGGGAGCCGGGCGCAGCGGCGGCGGCTGAGCTGGTCAAGTTCGCGCAGAGGAGCCGGAGGATGGGGGGGTGATCGATGGGGGGGATCCCAGCCCCCCAGCACAGCCGGAGCTGACGGGGGGGGCAGACAGACAGACGGACGTCAGCCTCCCCCCCCCCCGCCCTGGGTTCTTTGTTCATCTCCATGGGGTGGGGAGGGGGCGCCCCCAGGCGCGCACCGCGTCCCCCCACCCCCAATTTACGCGTCGCGTCGCCGCCGGCGCTAGGAGCAGGTAGGTGGATCGGGTTGGGGGGGGGGGGGCTCGGTTCGGTGGGGGAGGGGAGGGGGGCCAGAGGAGACCCCCCCCGCTTGGCACTGAGCTGTGTGGCCGGGGCTATGGGGGGGTCTCGCCAATCTCGGGGTGAAGGGAGATCCAGCGGAGACACCCCCCCCAGATTGGACCTGAGCTGCGGGGTGGGAGATTATGGGGGTTTCTCTGAATTTGGGGGGAAGGGAATATCCCTCAGATTGGCACCGGGCTGGGGGTCCGGCTCTGAACATGGGGCTCAGGGGGATCCAGAGGGGACCCCTCAGATTGGCACTGAGCTGCGGGGGGGGGTGTTATGGGGATCTCTTTGATCGTGGGAGAGGGGTTGGTGGAGGGAGACCCCCCAGAATGGCACTGAACTGCGTAAGGAGGATATTGGGGTCTCTCTAAGTTGGGGGGTCGATGGAGGGAGACCCCCCAGATTGGCACTGAGCTGTGGGGGGGAAGCTTTGGGGTCTCTCTGATCTTGGGGGGCTGGGTTTGGCGAGGGGTCTGGAAAGGGAGACACTGAGGTGGGGGAGAGTTTTGGGGGGTCTATCTCTGATCTGATGCTGAGGGATTTCTGTTTGGGGGGGGGAGAGAAATGGCGGGCAGATCCCTGTGCCTTCTGTGCCTGGGCTGATCCATCCCAAATGGGGAGGGACCCCAAGGCCAGATGAAGGTGGAGAGAGGGGGTGGGGGGGGGGAGATGAGACACCACTGTAGGAAGCAGATGGGGGAGCAGAGAGTCCCCCCCCCCGAAAGATAGACACACTGGGGTCCAACTCACCCACTGGAGAATGGGGTGGGGGGGAGTGCAGGAAGGGAGTGGGATCTAGTGGCTAGAGCAGGGGGAGACTGGGAGTCAGGACACCTGGGTTCTCTTCCCAGCTCTGGGAGGGGAGTGGGGTCTAGTGGTTAGAGCGGGTGGAGCTGGGAGCCAGGACTCCTGGGTTCTCTTCCCAGCTCTGGGAGGGACTGGGGTCTAGTGGTTAGAGTGGGTGGAGCTGGAAGCCAGGACTCCTGGGTTCTCTCCCTGGCTCTGGGAGGGGAGTGGGGTCTAGTGGTTAGAGTACTCAGAGGAGGATGGGAGGTGATGGGGCCTGCTGGCTTTTCCTCCCGAGGCTGTCTGGATATTCTTGTATAATGAATATTGCTGAGGACAGGGGAAGGGGTCAGCACAGAATATACGGGGGGGGGGGGGGAGTGTATTTTAGGAAGTGTATGTAACAACCCCCCGCCTGATTTCTGCCTATCCCTTGGCAATATAATTTATTCCTCCCAAGATGCACCACGCTGCAGTTACAAAGAGGGGGAGGGGGAATCCTTGGCTCCCCATGACTGTGTGTAACCAGCCAGGAGGGGCTGCGGGTTGGGAGTGAGGGGCACCGGCACATCTGGGGGGGACACCCAGGGCTGGGCTAGCAGGGGGCTGCGGGTCAGGAGTGAGGGGCACTGTTTCCTCACACAAGGGTTAATGATTTTGACTTAAACTTCCCAGAGACTGGACATTCCGGGGAGGGTGGCTAAGGTCAAGGAAAGGGGGGGCAGGATGAGGAGGGGCTTCGCTTTGGGGGAGGAGTCTGGGGCTCTGTTTGGGGGGGCAGGTTCCACTTTCCCTGAATTGACCAGCCCTACCCCCGCATTCCTACACTCAGCCCCCCAGATCTGAGCCGGCGCCTGGGGGATCCCACTGGGGATTTGGGGAGGGGGGTCGTGGGGAGTTTCTGTGGTGGAAGGTGATCAGAGAGGGGATCAGACACCCCCCCCCCGCAATTCCAGAGCTGGGGAGAGAACCCAGAAGTCCTAGCTCCCAGCCGCCCCCATCCCACACTGGACCCCATTCCCTTCCCAGAGCCAGGTTAGACCCAGGTTAGGTGCAGACTGTGCAGGGCCGTGGCGCTCGCAGGGTTAACGTCTGGCAGCGGTTGGTGGGGGGGTATTAAGGGGTCAAGGGGGAGCAAGTCCCAGGTGCAGACTGTCTGTGAAGCCAGACGAGGTCAGAGGTCACGGGCAGGGTCAGGGGTCGTTCCCAGCACTGTCGCCTATGCATAAATCATAGTGTCTGGGAGAGGAGGAGGGTCTGGTGGGTTAGAGCGGGGGAGGGGGAGGGCTGGGAGCCAGGACTCCTGGGTTCAGATAACTGCCACATTCCCATTACATACAGACATAGAAACATTCACACACACAGTGTGTATATATGTGCATGCACACTGAGCTGTCGTGTGTGTGTGTGTGTGTGACTGTGCGCATATGGCTCTGTGTGTATGTGTGTAGGGTGTTTGTGTGTCTGCAGACGGAGTGTGTACTTCCATCTGTGTGGGTAGGTGATCGAACAGGTGCATTTGTGGAGGGGCCCATGCACACACACACACAGAGTCACCTGAACACTCAGAGTTACACAATCACAGTTAAACACTGTTACACACTCAGACTTACAGTTTCACACAGTGACAGTCGGACACTCAGATGTTTGCAGTCACACACATTCACTTGCACACAGTGACAATTGCACCCATGAACAGTCACAACCAGGCATACGGTCATGCAGTGACAGTCGCACACATGGACAGCCCAATCACACCCACTCAGTCACACAGAGTGACAGTTGCACAAATGGGTGTTCACAACCACACACACATTTACATACAGTGACAGTCACACACCCTGACAATGACAATTGCACAGCCTTGCAGTGACAATTATCCACACTCTGTTAGACACAACTGCACGCAACACCTCCCAATCACATGCTCACAGTCGCACACAATGCTGTTCACAACTACACACACAGAGTTGCATATGGTGACAGTTTCACACGCTCACAAGTTAGACACAATCGCACTGCATGACTGCCAGTCACATGCTCACAGTCACACACACTGATGTTCACAATTACACACACACAGTTACATACTGTGACAGTCACACACTCACAGTGATAGTCATACACACTGCTGTTCACAGTCGCATACGCACAATTACATACAGTGGCAGTCACACACTCACAGTGACAGTCGCACACACTGCTCTTCACAATCACACACACACAATCTCAGACTTCACCCCCCCCCCTTCACTTTCACTGTCTGGGTCAGAGCCAGAAACCTGACCTTCTGGGACCTGGGAGGGAGCTGTGGAAGGGGGGAGAAGGAGCGAGGGTGGCATGTCAGGAATGAAGGGCACCAAGCGGGGGGGCTGTCAGCAGGACCCCCACCCCTCGTGACTCTCTACCCCAGCCCCCCCCCCAGCCTAAACTCCCTCTGCTGCCCCCACTCCAGCCCCATTTCTGGCCTCTCTTCATATGGATAGAACCTGGGTTGGGAATGAGGGGCACCGGCAGAGCTGCGGGGGGCAGCCCAGGGCTGGGCTAGCAGGGGGTTGCAGATCAGGAGTGAGGAGCACTGGCAGAGCTGAGGGGGGGGGCAGCCCAGGGCTGGGCTAGCAGGGGGCTGCAGGTCGGGAGTGAGGGGCATTGGCAGAACTGGGGGGGGGGGCAGCCCAGGGCTGGGCTAGCAGGGGGCTGCAGGTCGGGAGTGAGGGGCATTGGCAGAACTGGGGGGGGAGCCCAGGGCTGGTCTGGCAGGGGGCTGCGGGTTGGGAGTGAGGGGCACCGGCAGAGCTGGTGGCGGGGGGGGGAGTGTTATTTTCTACTTGAATGCTCTGGTTGATCCAGCTGGTACTGTGACCTTTGACCCTAGGGGGCTGAGGTGGGGGTGAATCTGGGCCTGGAGAAGTGAGCTGGATTTGGGAGGGGGTTGGCTGGGAGATTTGGCAGTGTCTGTGCTGAGCTGGCAGGTGGGTGTGGGTGTCCCTGCTGCCCCCTGCTGGAGGGGATGGGCCCTGCTCTGTGTGTGTGTGTGTGCTGCCCCCTGGTGGAGGGGACAAGCCCTGCTCTGTGTGTGTGTGTGTGTGTGTGTGTGTGTGTGTGTGTGTGTGTGTGTGCTGCCCCCTGGTGGAGGGGACAAGCCCTGCTCTGTGTGTGTGTGTGGTTGAGGGACAAGGCCTGGTTCCCATTACAGGATGGCAGTGCTGCTCCATTGTGTTGCAGTTACACCACAATGGTTGCGTTGCTGCACAGCTCCGGTGGCAGGGTAGTACCGGTGCTGTGCACTGGGGTTGCCGTTGTGTCACAGCAGTGGTGTGGGCTGTGGGTGTGTTCTCATTACGCGCAGGGGGGTGTCAGCCCTGTCTGGCTGTGGTCACGTGACCACGGTTGTGGTGCCGAGCGACTGTGCTGCTGTCTGGTTGTGGTACAGGCGCGGAGTTGTGTTGCAGTTGCATGACACTGAGCGGGTGTTTTCGGCAATGTTGTCCTTCCATGAGCACGAGGCCCCTATGGGGTGGGGCGTGGGCTGGTTAGACAGGGACCCCTTGTCCGCCGCTGAGATGCAGCCACCTCTGGGGTGGGGCACCAGCCTCTCCAGCCCCCACTTCCCTGCCCCCACTCAGATCTGTTCACCCCAATTGACCAGGGAAGGAGCTGGCTGGGGAGCTGGAGAGGTTGAAGGGGGCTGAGAGGGATGAAAAGAGGTGGGGAGGGGGGGCAGAAGAAAGGGTGGAAGGTGGGGGAGAAGAAGGAAGGATGTGTGGGGGATGGAGGAGCTCCTTGCTGGGACAACCAGCTGGTAAGGCCTCCCCCCGCCCACCCAGAAAAGGTTAAAAGTTCAAGGCCAATGGGGTGATTTAAAGGGCCAAGTGCATGTATTCTTTCGGGGGGTGTTCTTTGAGGAATTGGGGGGGATAGGATGAGGGGTCATTCCAGGGTCCAGCCATATTGGTGGCTATTCCAGACAGAAAGACCCCCCCGTCTGGGTCCCCAGTGTCTCCCCACACCCTGTATCCCTTCAGGGTGTGCTGGGGACTCCTTCAGGTGTCCTTAATCAGCAGCTGTTGCTTTAAGAAACACCCCCCCACCCACACTGGCTAGAGCAGGGAGCCCGGACTCCTGGGTTCTTTCCCTGGCTCTGGAAGGGGAGCGGGCCTAGTGGTTAGAGCAGGGGGGGCTGGGAGCCAGGACTCCTGGGTTCTTTCCCTGGCTCTGGGAGGGGAGCGGGGCCTAGTGGTTAGAGCAGGGGGGCTGGGAGCCAGGACTCCTGGCTCTTGGAGGGGAGTGGGGCCTAGTGGTTAGAATGGGGGGGGGGGCTGGGAGTCAGTCCTATCTGCTTCAAGACAGCCAGTTCCCCCGCTCTGGGGCTAGATTGGGGCTGATGCCCCCTAGCAGGGAAAGGCCCCGTGCCCACAAACTGTCCAGATTATTTCTTGTGGCAGAGTCAAGTTGCACCCCTGATGTGTGTGTGTGTGTGTGTGTGTCCCTGCTGCCCCCCAGGGGTGGGCCCTGCTCTGTGTGTGTGTGTACGCGCACACACATTGTTGTTTCTGACTGTATTTTTTGGCCTTGGTGTGTCATTGTACCTGCTGTGTGTGTGACTGTGAGTCTCTCTGCTTGTATGGGCCTGCTTTGTACGTGTGTTACTGTGTGGTGTGTGCGCATGCTCACTCTCTGTTGTTGTGTCTCCGTTTCTCAATACGTTGTGCGTAGCCCAGTGTTGTTGTGTCCCAATCTCCGTGTTAGGTTGTGTATCTTTTTCTCAGCGTGTGCCCTCCTGTGATGCTGTATCTCTGCATAGCCAGGTGGCTGTGTGTCAGTGCGTTGCTCTTGGTGGGTGTCACGGGGTTGTTGGGTGTCTCTCTGGGTGATATTGTGTATGGCTGTGTCATTGTGCTGCTTTGCGTCTCATTGTGGTGCGAGGGGTCTGTAGGAGGCGCTACGTGTGTCTGTGCATCGCTCAGGAGTTGTGGGTCGTCTGTGCGAATCCCCTGCTCCCTACGGGACCCCCAACAGCCCCCCTTCAGGGGTCAGGGAGAGCCAGCAAGACAGTCTGCTGCCATGGCGACGGGGCCTAACACAGCCCAGAGCCTGACCCCCCCCTCTATTAACCCTTCCTGGCCCAGGCCCTGCTCCCACCCCCCAGCTCTGTCAGTGGCCCTCAGTCCCGACCCGCAGGCCCCTGCTAGCCCAGCCCTGGGCACCCCCCACCCCAGCTCTACCCATTTTGTCTGTAGTGAGTAAGTTACAAGCCTGGGGAGAGAACCCAGGAGTTCTGGCTCCCTCCCAGCCCCCCTGCTCTCCCACTCCCCTCCCAGAGCCAGGGAGAGAACCGAGGAGTCCTAGCTCCCAGCCCCCCCCTGCTCTAACCACTAGAGTCTAGACCCCTCGCCTGAGGTTAATTCACCCCTGTTCACGAGATGATATTAACATGGTGGAACAGTTTCACCCAGATGTGTGAACAGGGCAGTTTTAACTCAGTGAAACACAATGCTGTGTGTGTTGACCTGCGTTACACATTTGTGTATAACGCCCTTGACTGTTAACACAACTCTCTGATTGTGGAGTGTCGCATGAGTTTCTCCACACACAGGAGCGTTAGCACAATGATTGTGTGGTCAGACAAGTGTGTCCACACACACAGGAGCTTTGAGAGGATTGTGTAGTATCACACAGGTGTGCATGTACACACTGGAATAATAACACAGTGACATGTCACACAAGTGTGTCCACACAAACATACACGGGCATATCAGCACCATGCTTATGTCACACCCGCTGGCACTACAACACAACGATTGTGTAGTGTCACACAACTGTATAGACACCCAGGCACATCAACACAATGATTGTGTAGTATCACATAAAAGTGTAGACAGACAGATGTGTCAACACAACCGTTTGTGTGTGCGTTATCTGTACAGGGCCAATCTGAGTCTAACCCCAACACCCTTGGCTTTTGTGTTAACTACACACTGTCCAACAACCCTCCCCCTTTGCCTGTGAAGTGGGGGTGCAAACACACAGCTGTGTCACCACAACAAGGCTTGTGCTGCACCACAGGGGCACCCCTCCTTAAACACAATCTCAGCGACAAGTAGGGCAACCAGATAGCAAGTGAGAAGAATCGGGACAGGGGGTGGGGGGCAATAGATGCCTATGTAAGAAAAAGACCCGAATATCGGGACTGTCCCTATAAAATCGGGACATCTGGTCACCCTAGACAAGCGACTTTCCTTTTGGGAGGGAAAATGTATCCTTGTAAGCCCCGCCCCCTCCCTCATAGCCCCGCCCCAACCCCACACTTCCTGGGGCAGTGGGGGGGGGGTGGGAGTTGAGAGGGAGGGGTCCCCCAGCTCCACCCCGCAGGACTCAGAAAGACACAGGCCAGCAGGGAAGCCACCCACAATTGCCGAGCCGAGCCTAGCCAAAAACCTGCTGAGCTGAACTCCTAATGAAGATCCAGGGAGAGAACCCAGGAGTCCTGGCTCCCAGCCCCCTTCCCCCCCCCCCCCCCCGTTGTGACCACTAGACTCCACTCCCCTCCCAGAGCAGGGGAGAGAAGCCAGGAGTCCTGGCTCCCAGCCTGCCCCCCACCCCAACCACTAGGCGCCACTGCCCTCCCACGCCGGTCTCTGGGGGCGATGCCATGGGGGCCTGGGGGCTCGAGGCTGGGGCCAGCCGGGCGCTGCCGATCCGCCGCTGGGGGGGGGAGGAGAGAGTTAACCACAGGGCCGGCTGCTCCTTGGATGCCAGCCCAGCTCTGTTCTTGTTACCCACAATCCTTCATTCCTCCCCCCCTTCTCTGGCACCGACCGGATCCCTGGCACCGAGGTTGGTCCAACAGTCCCCCCCCCCAGCCGGACCCCCCCTCCCCGCCACCCTCCCTCCCTTCCCGGCCCCTGGGCACAGCCTGGCAGCCCTGCCCAGCCCCACGGCTCCCGCGCACCATCCTTCCACTCCTCCTCTCACCCCCTTTTCTCCTTTCTTTCTTCCCCGCAGCTCGGCCGCGCCCGGGACCCAGCCGGAGCCCTCGGGCCCATCCTGGGGAGATTTCAGGGTGAGCGTCTCCCCCCTCCTCCGTCGCCCCTTTTCGGCTCAGCCGGGGCTGCGGGTCAGGAGTGAGGGGCACCGGCACAGCGGTGGATGGGAGCCGAGGGCTGGGCTAGTAGGGGGCTGTGGGTCGAGATTGAGGGGCACCGGCGGAGCAGTGGGGTGCTGGTCGGGATTGAGGGGCACCGGCAGGGCTGTGGGGGTGGGGAGCCAAGGGGGCTGCGGGTCGGGATTGAGGGGCACTGGCAGAGCTGTGGGGGTGGGGAGCCAAGGGGGCTGTGGGTCAGGATTGAGGGGCACAGGCGAAGCAGTGGGGTGCGGGTTGGGATTGAGGGGCACCAGCAGGGCTGTGGGGGTGGGGAGCCAAGGGGGCTGCGGGTCGGGATTGAGGGGCACTGGCAGAGCTGTGGGGGTGGGGAGCCAAGGGGGCTGCGGGTCGGGACTGAGGGGCACCATCAGAGCTGTAAGGGGGGACCCCCATTTGTTCAGATCCCTGGATCACAGCAGGGAGAGCATGTGACGGGCGCACAGGAGTCTTGGCTGGACAGATGGACGCGGGGGGGGGCAGCTCGCTCTGGGCACCGGATACAAAATGGCAGCTGGTTGGTCGCACCCCACCCCCAGCCTGGAGAGTTGGGGAGTGGGACAATTTGGGGTTAACCCTTCCGATGCCAGGAGGATTTTAAGTTCCCTGGCCCACCCCTGCACCTGCTCGCTGGGCCCCTTACTCCTGACCCGCAGCTGCCCTGCCATCCCAGTGCTGGGTCCACCCCCCAGCTCTGCCAGTGCCCCTCACTCCCGACCCGCAGCCCCTGCCAGCCCAGCCCCGCCCCCCCAGCTCTGCCGGTGCCACTCACTCCCAACCCGCAGCCCTTGCTAGCCCAGCCCTGGCACCCCTCTGCTGTACCAACGCTGGACTGCATTGCAGGGCTACACCGTGATGGATCAGCTTGTCAGGAATTCCCCCCGAGGGTCGGATCCGGACGCCGCTCTAGACAGGATGGCGTTGGCTGCGGGGGGTGGAAAGGGTCTGAAGATTGAGGGGTCCCTGCCCCCCCATCCCCCCCCCCCCAATCCCAGCTTCTAGCATCAGGAGAGAAGCCAAGAACTCCTGAGCCCTGCCGCCCCTTCTCCAGGCCTGTACGTTGTCTCGGCCCTGGCAGAATGACTGAGGGCTGGGAGAGCTGGGGGGCTGCGGATCGGGAGTGAGGGGCACTGGCAGGGCTGGGGGGAGCCTAGGGCTGGGCTAGCAGGGGGCTGCAGGTCGGGAGTGAGGGGCACTGGCGGGGGCGGGAAGGGGAGGGTTGCTGGGCACGTGGGGAGGGGCCTGGCCCGTTGCCAAGAGCCCGGAGGCCGTTGCTAGGGAACCAGGTTCCCTTGGCAGCCGACCGGCTCTTTCACTTTCGCTGAGTGGCGCAGAGGGGGAGGGGCTGAGCCCATTGGGGGGTGCGCTCCCCCCAGGACAGGCTGAGGGGGAGGGGAAGGTCCCCCATTGACACCCCCTCTTACCCCCTCCCCCTCATAGAACACAGCCATAGACCCCTCCCCTCATTGACTCCACCCCTGAGGGACCCCACTCCCATAGGCTCCGCCCCCTCATAGAACACAGCCATAGGCCCCGCCCCATAGACCCCTCCCCTCATTGACTCCACCCCCTTAGGAATCCTAGTCCCATAGGCCCCTCCCCCTCATAGTACCCTGACATAGACCCTGCCCCTCATTGACCAGGACCCTTAGGAATCCCCACTCCTCATAGGACCCTTCCCCTCATGGAGAACTATCATCAACTATCCTCATAGGGCCCCCCCACCAGTGGCCTCACCCCTTTCTAGACTCCGCCCTTAAGGACCCTCCTCCCATTGGCCCCACCCCCAATAGGTCCCACCCCCTTATGGAATGCTCTTATTGACTCCTCCCCTTTATGGAATGACTCCTATTGGCCCCTCCCTCCATTGACTCCACCCCATTAACCCTGCCCAGTCCCATCAGCCCCACCCCCAATAGGCCCCACCCCCTAATGGAATGTTCTTATTGACTCCTCCCCTTTATGAAACTGAGCCCCCTTAGCCTCTCCCTCCATTGGCCCCACCCCCTTGGGGGACCCCCCCCCCCCGCCATTTACCCTGCCCCCTTCATTGACTGTCCCTTCTTGACCCATCCCCCAACCCCCCCTACCCCACTGATCTCTAGGGGTGGAGGGTGGCAGCTGGAGTCCTGAGGGGGGAAGGGAAGGGCCCCCCCGGGAGAGGCATTTCCCTGCGGGGGGGTGGTTTAGACTGGGTCTACCCATCCCCCCATGTCCTCCACCCCACTTTGCTCTATGCGGGGGGCTGCTAGGGCGCTTGGCAGGGTAGCTGGGGGCTCTGGGCAATGGAGGGGGGTTGTCCAGGGGGGCTGCCAGATAGGGGGGCTCTCGCTGGTTTAGAGGGGGGCAGATGCTCTCAGGCTGGTCGTGTTTGGCTGCCAGGCCTGGGGGGGGGTCTCTGGTGGGGTGCTCGCCGAGGGGGGGTGTCTGCTGCGTGCGGTGATGTGAATTCATTACAGCCTGGGGGAGGGGAGGGGAGGCGGGCAGCGACCTGCCGGCCAGACAATGGCAGCGGTTGCCATGGCAACGCGCCCAGCCATGCCAGCGCCCCCCCAACCGCCACACTGTCTGGGGGAGGCATGATAGACAGACACAGCTCCCTCGCACCCGGAATGGCCCCTCCTCCAGGCTGGGTGTGGGGGGGGGGCATCACTCATTATGGGGCAGTCTGTACCCTGGGAGCCCCCCCAGGTCCCCCAGCCCCATGCTCCCCCATTACAGCTGAGGCACCGGGCGGGATGGGGGGGCGTTGGCAGCGGTGCCCACTGCCTGGGGGGGCGTGAGGGAGCTGGCACCGTGCCCAGCTCTGGGCATTTTCCTCCGTCTGCATCGCTCCTTTCCATTGTCTGCTTCGTTCCCTCACGCCCTGGCAGCCACCCCCGCCCCCCCCGGTTCGTCCTTTCTCCTTCCTCCCCCCCCCCCGCCTCCTTCCACGTCCGTCTGTCCATCCATCCTGTCCCCCTCGACCTTCCAGAGAGGCGGTCACGCTCTTCCTCCCCCCAAAAATCTGCCCCCCAAACATTGGGGGTGAGTCTGAGGCGTGGGGGAAGGGGCCCGGCCCATCCTTCCTTCCATCCGTCTGCCCCCTCAGAATGGCCAGTGACTGAAAAGACGAGGTAAGCCGTGGGGGGGGGGGGTGTTCGTCTCATTCCCCCTTTCCGCTCGCGTCCTCTCCTTCA